>NC_060175.1:100513634-100811134 GCF_021184085.1 Oncorhynchus gorbuscha
GACAGAGAGAGAGCGATAGAGAGAGCGAGAGAGACAGAGAGAGAGACAGAGCGAGAGAGAGAGAGCGAGAGAGAGAGACAGAGCGAGAGAGAGAGAGACAGAGCGAGAGAGCGAGAGAGACAGAGCGAGAGAGACAGAGCGAGAGAGAGACAGAGCGAGAGAGAGAGAGAGAGAGAGAGAGAGAGAGAGAGAGAGAGAGAGAGAGAGAGACAGAGCAGAGAGAGAGAGAGAGAGACAGAGAGACAGAGAGAGAGACAGAGAGACAGAGAGAGAGCCAGAGAGAGACAGAGAGAGAGCGACAGAGAGAGCGAGAGAGACAGAGCGAGAGAGAGAGCGAGACAGAGAGAGAGAGCGAGAGAGACAGAGCGAGAGAGACAGAGACAGAGCGAGAGAGAGAGAGAGAGAGAGAGAGAGAGAGAGAGAGAGAGAGAGAGAGAGAGAGAGAGAGAGAGAGAGAGAGAGAGAGAGAGAGAGAGAGAGAGAGAGAGAGAGAGAGAGAGAGAGAGAGAGAGAGAGAGAGAGAGAGAGAGAGAGAGAGAGAGAGAGAGAGACAGACAGACAGACAGACAGACAGACAGACAGACAGACAGACAGACAGACAGACAGACAGACAGACAGACAGAGCGAGAGAGACAGAGCGAGACAGAGCGAGAGAGAGAGACAGAGAGAGACAGAGAGAGAGAGCCAGAGAGAGACAGAGAGAGAGCGATAGAGAGAGCGAGAGAGACAGAGAGAGAGACAGAGCGAGAGAGAGAGAGAGAGCGAGAGAGCGAGAGAGAGAGAGAGAGCGAGACAGAGACAGAGTGAGACAGAGTGAGACAGAGTGAGACAGAGAGACAGAGAGACAGAGAGACAGAGCGAGACAGAGAGACAGAGCAGAGACAGAGAGAGAGAGAGAGAGAGAGAGAGAGAGAGAGAGAGAGAGAGAGGAGAGTGGGGGGGCTATGAGACGGACGGACAAACGGACAAGAGAGTCAGTTTTAATCTTTTATCACAGGGAAATGTATTTTATTTGTATCACAGGGAAATGTATTTTATTTGTATTGCTGTATAGAAACACATGCCTACATGATACAATATATCAACTGCATTGCTTTACACACACAACATCTGACATCTTTCGCTGTGTTTCATTGCCAAAATGACCGTTCAACTTTCCAAACGGCAGAAAGAAACAGAGAGGATTAGACTGGAAACCATAGAATCATTGTAATTGTATGGAGAAACCAGCTCAGGCTCACATTGCTGTGTCCCAGCTGCATCCCAGCTAAAACACAACAGTGAAAGGGGGAAAAGGAGGCTGAATAGGTAAAAAGTTATATTATCCAAATAAAATCATATCATTTTTTTATAAACAAATAGTAATGGACTGTATTAATAGTAACTGTGCAGCTAATCCATTTCTAGAAGAGTTTCACTAAGTGCTACATACAACTTTGCTTATATATACAGACCTTTGTGTCAGAGGAGTTAAAATAGGTTTGAGATTTAAATAAAAACACATTTAAATAAAACATAACTGTTTTATAATAAACATAAGGCAACTACGGTCGAACAAGAGAAATATATTAAGACATCATGTGAAAGAAACCATACTCTATTTGTCTCAGTCCCAAATATGCTCCCTATCCCTTATGTAGTGCACTATCTCTGACCAGAGCCTACAACAGGGAATAGGGCACCACTTGAGATGCAGACATCCCCCCCCCCACCCTCCCAACCCTGGAAACATGTATAAACAAGCAAGATCTTCAACAACCAAGATCTCCAACAACCAAGCTCATAAAATAACCAAGATCTTAAAAGAACCAAGATAATTTGTTTTAGGAACAAATCTCAACCTCATCAAGTTACTCCATAACACATTAAGCCCCATCACTTTGTCATTAGGCACGACTAGAATGTACGGATGATGCCGCAGTACGTGTTGATATGCTTCTTAACATTGCATTTACTAACAATGTTGATGATACATTTACTAATGATGATGTTGAGATAATCTATTTAGAACTAATATGGCCGCCCAAAGTTTGGTCCCCTTTCAACCAGCAAATGTATTGATGGAACACAGCTAATGGAAATACAATATCATTTATATATAATTTATACAAGGATTTCCAAGACACTTTGTTTGTGAAAAGACAAGTAGTGTGAGGAGCTTCTTCAGTCTCCTGCTACCCTCTTGACTACTAATCTGACTGCATCTGGTCTCTCAAGGCATTTTGACATTTGAGTTTTTCTCCTTTTTTTCTTGTGTTTAAGGATTTGAAAGACACTTTGTTTGTGAACAGTGGCGTAAACTTTAATAGTCACATGCTGCTATTGCTACTACTGTCTGCATGTTGACTCTCTTCTTCCAGAAACAGACCTGTTCATGCACTGTACTGTAATAGATATACATGATTTACATTTTTCAGACATTTAAAAAAAGTTATCTTTCTATAGGAATTGCATGATACTTTGTTTGTGAAAGAAAAGTTATGTGAGCTTTTATAGTCACATGCCAGTGACTACGGCCTGTCTGTTGACTGACATGATACCAGGCAGAGACCAACCTGTTTAACCGTTAGGTTTTATAGTCACATGCCAGTGACTACGGCCTGTCTGTTGACTGACCAGGCAGAGACCAACCTGTTTAACCGTTAGGTTTTATAGTCACATGCCAGTGACTACGGCCTGTCTGTTGACTGACCAGGCAGAGACCAACCTGTTTAACCGTTAGGTTTTATAGTCACATGCCAGTGACTACGGCCTGTCTGTTGACTGACCAGGCAGAGACCAACCTGTTTTAACCGTTAGGTTTTATAGTCACATGCCAGTGACTACGGCCTGTCTGTTGACTGACATGATACCAGGCAGAGACCAACCTGTTTTAACCGTTAGGTTTTTTATTATAATCATTTTTGTTGTTGTATTTTTTAACCCCTTTACAATCTTGTCTCTTTGCCGCAACTCCCCGACAGGCTCGGGAGAGGCGAAGCTCGAGTCATGCGTCCTCTGAATCATGACCCGCCAAGCCGCACTTCTTAACATCCGCCACACTCCTTAACACCCGCTCGCAACAATGTGTCGGAGGAAACACTGTTCTACTGAGGACAGAAGTCAGCCTGCAGGTGCCCGGCCCGCCACAAGGAGTCGCTAAAACGCGATGAGCCAACTAAAGCGAACCCCAGGCTGTAGTGATGCTGCAACACTGTGATGCGGCGTCACTCGGGAAGCAATTTACCGTCATGTTTAAATCAAAACAAAGCTGGACTATATTTTTGCTGGGAGTCAGTCGGCTTGGAGCAACAACTCATACTTCTAATCCCACTGTCATTTGTTCACAGGCACTTTTTTTTAAACAATGCAAGTCCACACATTTTTTTTTTGTATTTTAGTTAGTCAAGATTTACCAATTATGCTTCCTTGATGAAAGACTGCAATGTTTTTTCTTTCTGAAACATCATATGGTTTCTGGTCTCAGGGTTCTTCACAAGGACTATGAACTGATCGTATAGTGTATTGAACACTTTTAAAACAGAATCAGCAAATGCCATAGTAGCAATTTCTTGAAAACACCATTTGGAAATATTGATGTTTGATTGAAGTATTAACATCAGAGGAGATATTCAATACACTCGTCAACTTTAGATGTGTCCCTTAACATTAACATTCACTGATGTTATATTCTCAAGGTACATTATTATAGTGCTAGATCATGCAATACAATACATGCTAAATGCTTGGAAACAGACAGATGTGTGTACATACATAACTATATCTTCTAAAGCATCAGATAGAAGGATTCTACCGCGGAGTTTGGTTACTTTGTACTCGACAGAAAGACAAGCGTTCTTCTTCTGGAACCTTCCGGAACGATCCGGAACCTTCATGTTAGTTAGAGAAGGAGGGAGGGGCCTAAATCTGAAGCTTTGCCACCATGCACCCTGGTTCACGACCACTTGTCCTTCATCAATCCAAAATGGCTTCTTCAGGTCAGAGTGGTGATTTCTGGATGGGCATAGAGCCCAGTAGCAGCCAGGATGTCTGTACAGCTTTCTGAAACAGAAAAACAAACATTAGAGACAGGACAGTCAAACCAATGTTCTCTATATGTATGTATGGTATGACAATGATGGAAGAGTTGGCAACAGCACTGTATGAAAGGCTGTGGGACGATTTAACATTCATTCAATATTGGGCCTTTGAGGTAAATATCCTATATTCTATACGACCATAAATCCTTGGTGAAAAGGCATTGAATAAGTACAAGATACTTGGATTCGTGAGGACTAGACTACACACGGACTGTAATTTAGCCAGTAGGAGGAGGCTGCTGAGGGGAGGACGGCTCATAATAACATCTGGAATGGATTTTCAGTGGGAATGGAATCAAACACATCAAACATGTTGGTTTCCATGTAGTTGATACCATTTCCATTGACTCCATTCTGGTCGTTGTTATGAGCCGTCCTCCCCTCAGCAGCCTCCACTGAATTTAGCCATATATTGAAATGAAGCCCTCAGGCCAATTCAAGCTTTACTGTCTGCAGATCATAACCTGGACCAGAGAGAGAGAGTGGAAGCAGAAGCCTCAGGCTATGATGGTCTTGACCCTTATCTCTATTTGGTGACTATCAAGATGAACAGTCAGACTCTGTGAACAATAAAGCACATCCTAAGTTCCTGTGGAAAAGCACATCCTAAGTTCCTGTGGAAAAGCACATCCTAAGTTCCTATGGAAAAGCACATCCTAAGTTCCCATGGAAAAGCACATCCTAAGTTCCCATGGAAAAGCACATCCTAAGTTCCCATGGAAAAGCACATCCTAAGTTCCCATGGAAAAGCACATCCTAAGTTCCTATGGAAAAGCACATCCTAAGTTCCTATGGATTGATTTAAGGGGAAAAGCACATCCTAAGTTCCTATGGATTGATTTAAGGGGAAAAGCACATCCTAAGTTCCTATGGATTGATTTAAGGGGAAAAGCACATCCTAAGTTCCTATGGATTGATTTAAGGGGAAAAGCACATCCTAAGTTCCTATGGATTGATTTAAGGGGAAAAGCACATCCTAAGTTCCTATGGATTGATTTAAGGGGAAAAGCACATCCTAAGTTCCTATGGATTGATTTAAGGGGAAAAGCACATCCTAAGTTCCTATGGAAAAGCACATCCTAAGTTCCTATGGATTGGTTTAAGGGGAAAAGCACATGGATCTCTATGGCTAAAAAAGTACATCATCGTCCGCCCATAACCCATTCTCCGAGGTAATAACACATTGTCATATGTCAATAACTGTTCTTTGTGGCTGACGCTGTAGCTATTGCTTCCTGTCAACAGCTTAGTGGCAGTTGAATAGACGGCCACATCATTAGAGAGTCATGTCACGGACATGAGGAAATTAGCAGGTGGTTGTCAGATCATTGAGAAAATGAGGTTTTAATGGGGTTGGAGGAATTCATTCATTAATGATACGTACAAATTTATTATTGAAGAATATTATTTATAAATGCCTCATGAGCTTAGTTTAGCTGTTATCCCCCATCAGAACCCAAAATATAAGCTTGTTTTCCTCCAATGTTTGTAAATAATGTACATGTAAACAAACACACATAATCTTGATGTGATTGGCCTGACTGAAACATGGCTTAAGCCTGATGAATTTACTGTGTTAAATGAGGCCTCACCTCCTGGCTACACTAGTGACCATATCCCCCGTGCATCCCGCAAAGGCGGAGGTGTTGCTAACATTTACGATAGCAAATTTCAATTTACAAAAAAAAAAATGACGTTTTCGTCTTTTGAGCTTCTAGTCATGAAATCTATGCAGCCTACTCAATCACTTTTTATAGCTACTGTTTACAGGCCTCCTGGGCCATATACAGCGTTTCTCACTGAGTTCCCTGAATTCTTATCAGACCTTGTAGTCATTGCAGATAATATTCTAATCTTTGGTGACTTTAATATTCACATGGAAAAGTCCACAGACCCACTCCAAAAGGCTTTTGGAGCCATCATCGACTCAGTGGGTTTTGTCCAACATGTCTCTGGACCCACTCACTCTCACAGTCATACGCTGGACCTAGTTTTGTCCCATGGAATAAATGTTGTGGATCTTAATGTTTTTCCTCATAATCCTGGACTATCAGACCACCATTTTATTACGTTTGCAATTGCAACAAATAATCTGCTCAGACCCCAACCAAGGAACATCAAAAGTCGTGCTATAAATTCACAGACAACACAAAGATTCCTTGATGCCCTTCCAGACTCCCTCTGCCTACCCAAGGACGCCAGAGGACAAAAATCCGTTAACCACCTAACTGAGGATCTCAATTTAACCTTGCGCAATACCCTAGATGCAGTTGCACCCCTAAAAACTAAAAAAATGTCTCATAAGAAACTAGCTCCATGGTACACAGAAAATACCCGAGCTCTGAAGCAAGCTTCCAGAAAATTGGAACGGAAATGGCGCCACACCAAACTGGAAGTCTTCCGACTAGCTTGGAAGGATGGTACCGTGCAGTACCGAAGAGCCCTTACTGCTGCTCGATCGTCCTATTTTTCTAACTTAATTGAGGAAAATAAGAACAATCCGAAATTCCTTTTTGATACTGTGGCAAAGCTAACTAAAAAGCAGCATTCCCCAAGAGAGGATGACTTGCACTTTAGCAGTGATAAATTCATGAACTTCTTTGAGGAAAAGATTATGATTATTAGAAAGCAAATTACGGACTCCTCTTTAAACCTGCGTATTCCTCCAAACCTCAGTTGTCCTGAGTCTGCACAACTCTGCCAGGACCTAGGATCAAGAGAGACGCTCAAGTGTTTTAGTACTATATCTCTTGACACAATGATGAAAATAATCATGGCCTCTAAACCTTCAAGCTGTATACTGGACCC
The DNA here is from genome assembly GCF_021184085.1 of Oncorhynchus gorbuscha. Classification (NCBI taxonomy): domain Eukaryota; kingdom Metazoa; phylum Chordata; class Actinopteri; order Salmoniformes; family Salmonidae; genus Oncorhynchus; species Oncorhynchus gorbuscha. Next base: position 100,520,522 of record NC_060175.1, read on the forward strand.
TATTCCAACTAAACTACTGAAAGAGCTGCTTCCTGTGCTTGGCCCTCCTATGTTGAACATAATAAACGGCTCTCTATCCACTGGATGTGTACCAAACTCACTAAAAGTGGCAGTAATAAAGCCTCTTGAAAAAGCCAAACCTTGACCCAGAAAATATAAAAAACTATCGGCCTATATCGAATCTTCCATTCCTCTCAAAGATTTTAGAGAAGGCTGTTGCGCAGCAACTCACTGCCTTCCTGAAGACAAACAATGTATACGAAATGCTTCAGTCTGGTTTTAGACCCCATCATAGCACTGAGACGGCACTTGTGAAGGTGGTAAATGACATTTTGATGGCATCGGACCGAGGCTCTGCATCTGTCCTCGTGCTCCTAGACCTTAGTGCTGCTTTTGATACCATCGATCACCACATTCTTTTGGAGAGATTGGAAACCCAAATTGGTCTACACGGACATGTTCTGGCCTGGTTTAGGTCTTATCTGTCGGAAAGATATCAGTTTGTCTCTGTGAATGGTTTGTCCTCTGACAAATCAACTGTACATTTCGGTGTTCCTCAAGGTTCTGTTTTAGGACCACTATTGTTTTCACTATATATTTTACCTCTTGGGGATGTTATTCGAAAACATAATGTAAACTTTCACTGCTATGCGGATGACACACAGCTGTACATTTCAATGAAACATGGTGAAGCACCAAAATTGCCCTCGCTAGAAGCATGTGTTTCAGACATAAGGAAGTGGATGGCTGCAAACTTTCTACTATTAAACTCGGACAAAACAGAGATGCTTGTTCTAGGTCCCAAGAAACAAAGAGATCTTCTGTTGAATCTGACAATTAATCTTAATGGTTGTACAGTCGTCTCAAATAAAACTGTGAAGGACCTCGGCGTTACTCTGGACCCTGATCTCTCTTTTGAAGAACATATCAAGACCATTTCGAGGACAGCTTTTTTCCATCTACGTAACATTGCAAAAATCAGAAACTTTCTGTCCAAAAATGATGCAGAAAAATTAATCCATGCTTTTGTCACTTCTAGGTTAGACTACTGCAATGCTCTATTTTCCGGCTACCCGGATAAAGCACTAAATAAACTTCAGTTAGTGCTAAATACGGCTGCTAGAATCCTGACTAGAACCAAAAAATTTGATCATATTACTCCAGTGCTAGCCTCTCTACACTGGCTTCCTGTCAAAGCAAGGGCTGATTTCAAGGTTTTACTGCTAACCTACAAAGCATTACATGGGCTTGCTCCTACCTACCTCTCTGATTTGGTCCTGCCGTACATACCTATACGTACGCTACGGTCACAAGACGCAGGCCTCCTAATTGTCCCTAGAATTTCTAAGCAAACAGCTGGAGGCAGGGCTTTCTCCTATAGAGCTCCATTTTTATGGAACGGTCTGCCTACCCATGTCAGAGACGCAAACTCGGTCTCAACCTTTAAGTCTTTACTGAAGACTCATCTCTTCAGTGGGTCATGTGATTGAGTGTAGTCTGGCCCAGGAGTGGGAAGGTGAACGGAAAGGCTCTGGAGCAACGAACCGCCCTTGCTGTCTCTGCCTGGCCGGTTCCCCTTTTTCCACTGGGATTCTCTGCCTCTAACCCTGTTACGGCTGAGTCACTGGCTTGCTGGGGCTCTCTCGTGCCGTCCCTGGGGGATGCGTCACCTGGGTGGGTTGATTCACTGTTGTGGTCGGCCTGTCTGGGTTCCCCCCCCACCCCTTGGGTTGTACCGTGTCGGAGATCTTTGTGGGCTATACTCGGCCTTGTCTCAGGATGGTAAGTTGGTGGTTGAAGATTTCCCTCTAGTGGTGTGGGGCTGTGCTTTGGCAACGTGGGTGGGGTTATATCCTTCCTGTTTGGCCCTGTCCGGGGGTGTCCTCGGATGGGGCCACAGTGTCTCCTGACCCCTCCTGTCTCAGCCTCCAGTATTTATGCTGCAGTAGTTTATGTGTCGGGGGCTAGGGTCAGTTTGTTTATCTGGAGTACTTCTCCTGTCCTATTCGGTGTCCTGTGTAAATCTAAGTGTGCGTTCTCTAATTCTCTCCTTCTCTCTTTCTTTCTCTCTCTCGGAGGACCTGAGCCCTAGAACCATGCCCCAGGACTACCTGACATGATGACTCCTTGCTGTCCCCAGTCCACCTGGCCATGCTGCTGCTCCAGTTTCAACTGGCCTGGGCCCTAGGACCATGTCCCAGGACTACCTGACATGAGGACTCCTTGCTGTCCCCAGTCCACCTGGCCATGCTCCTGCTCCAGTTTCAACTGTTCTGCCTTACTATTATTCAACCATGCTGGTCATTTATGAACATTTGAACATCTTGGCCACGTTCTGTTATAATCTCCACCTGGCACAGCCAGAAGAGGACTGGCCACCCCACATATGCTCTCTCTAATTCTCTCTTTCTTTCTCTCTCTCGGAGGACCTGAGCCCTAGGACCGTGCCCCAGGACTACCTGACATGATGGCTCCTTGCTGTCCCCAGTCCACCTGACTGTGCTGCTGCTCCAGTTTCAACTGTTCTGCCTTATTATTATTTGACCATGCTGGTCATTTATGAACATTTGAACATCTTGGTCATGTTCTGTTATAATCTCTACCCGGCACAGCCAGAAGAGGACTGGCCACCCCACATAGCCCGGTTCCTCTCTAGGTTTCTTCCTAGGTTTTGGCCTTTCTAGGGAGTTTTTCCTAGCCACCGTGCTTTTACACCTGCATTGTTTGCTGTTTGGGGTTTTAGGCTGGGTTTCTGTACAGCACTTTGAGATATCAGCTGATGTACGAAGGGCTATATAAATAAATTTGATTTGATTTGATTTGATTTGTATAGCCTCATAACATGGTTATAACTATAATGTTGATATCATGGATGGTCAGTCCTATATAGCCTCATAACATGGTTAATGTTGATATAATGGATGGTCAGTCCTATATAGCCTCATAACATGGTTATAACTATAATGTTGATATCATGGATGGTCAGTCCTATATAGCCTCATAACATGGTTATAACTATAATGTTGATATCATGGATGGTCAGTCCTATATAGCCTCATAACATGGTTATAACTATAATGTTGATATCATGGATGGTCAGTCATATATAGCCTCATAACATGGTTATAACTATAATGTTGATATCATGGATGGTCAGTCCTATATAGCCTCATAACATGGTTATAACTATAATGTTGATATCATGGATGGTCAGTCCTATATAGCCTCATAACATGGTTATAACTATAATGTTGATATCATGGATGGTCAGTCCTATATAGCCTCATAACATGGTTATAACTATAATGTTGATATCATGGATGGTCAGTCCTTGCATCCATAGCTCTATCTATTAATCTGATAGTGGTTGTATTTCTCCAGACCCACATCCCTCAGCTTTTAACCATAACAGAGGAGGGGTATCAGCTTTGTTATTGTTTCAATTAAGGATTCTAGCTTTAGTGATATTAAGAATAATTGATAGGAATTATATAGCGCTTTTCCGGATGCTTAGAGCATTTGCCAAATGTTTGAAGTGTTTGATATTATATTGGGGACATTTGATCCCAGTGTTTCAGTGGTGCCTAAAGAGTAAGAGGTACTTTGCCTCCGTCTATACGTTTTTCTTCTGGCCTTGTGTTTCTCTCTGACATTTAACAGCTTCCTGCCTCCCCTCCTCTGACATATTATCCAGACCCTGTTTCCCTGTCTGCTTGATACAGACATTAGCCTGGCTCTTTACACTACGGCCATAACACAACCCTGAGAGCAGAGCAGATAGGACCTGGGTTCAAATGAATACGGAATACTTTGAAATCTTTCAAATTCGTTGAGCGTTTGCATAAGCCTGCCAGGATTCCCAGATGTGCGAGGTTTAGAGATACCTCTATTGGCTCCACTTCGCCAGGCAAACTCAATCAAGCCAAGCTTAAGTTTTTTGGAATTATTTCGAAAATGTTTGAACCCAGGTTTTGTGAGCAGAAGCGGTTAGGGGGCGTTCGGTTGTAAAATTGATACATTCACATAGGCAGCCACTTCTGTATACTACATGTGACTATTTTGGTAGCAGACAGTGAATTCTGATCTAATTAATTGATTTATAATAGTATTTTAATGCTGCAGTGCATATCCCAGACCTCCTAGCTGGATCCCAAATGGCCCCCCATTACCTGCAGCCCCTGTCACCCTGCAGCTAATGTAAACTAAAATGTGAAAGCACATGTCTGATATTCCCTTTAATAGGCTGGGATGTCATTACTCTCATACTCACCAGATACAGAGCTGAGGTATTGAATTACCGCTCTCCTTCTAGCCTCTCCCCCTCTTGCTTTCTTTTTCTCTCTCTCTTGCGCTTCTTTTCCGTCTCTCTCGCTCTCTCCTTCTCCGTCTCTTTCTCTCCTTCTCCGTCTGTCTCTCTCTTTCTCTCCTTCTCCGTCTCTTTCTCTCCTTCTCCGTCTGTCTCTCTCTTTCTCTCCTTCTCCGTCTGTCTCTCTCTTTCTCTCCTTCTCCGTCTGTCTCTCTCTTTCTCTCCTTCTCCGTCTGTCTCTCTCTCCTACGTCTCTCTCTCTCTCTCTTTCTCCGTCTCTCTCTCTCTCCTTCTACGTCTCTCTCTCTCCTTCTCCGTCTGTCTCTCTCCGTCTCTCTCTCTCTTTCTCCGTCTCTCTCTCCTTCTCCGTCTGTCTCTCTCCGTCTCTCTCTCTCTTTCTCCGTCTCTCTCTCCTTCTCCGTCTCTCTCTCTCTCTTTCTCCGTATCTCTCTCTCACTCTCCTTCTACGTCTCTTTCTCTCTCGCTCCTTCTCCATCTCTCTCTCTCTCTCTCCGTCTCTCTCTCTCCTTCTCCATCTCTCTCTCTCTCTCCTTCTCCCTCTCTCTCTCTTTCCTCTCTCTCCTCTCTCTTTCTCTCTCTTTCCCTCTGAGATGGTGGTAGAGCAAAGATTGTTTCAGTGGGCTCCTGTCTTTACTCAGCTTTCCTATGCTGTCTCTCGGGAGACAAAGAGACGAGCAAATCCATCAACGCACCACTTCATCCTTGTAGTTGACAACACAAGCCGCCATTACCTACGGAACGTTTACTACTACTACTGCTATTGTTGCTGCTAGTTTTAACTGAACAATGAGTTAGATCAGCCACATTATTGTGTTTATTTAACCAAGCAAGTTATTGATTATCTATTCCTATAATTACGTGACAACCTCAGCCACCTAAATAGGGCCATCCAGAGCTGGGTTGTGTTCATTAGGCAACTAATGGTAGAAAAACAGTCTAAAACAGGAAGGGACTATACCAATAAGAAACGCTCATTCTTTTTTTTTTTGGAAAACATTAGTTACTGAGTAATGACCTAATGAGCACGACCCAGCAGGGCCGGCATAAACAACATAAGCCCCGGGCCTATAACGCCAAATAGTATCACCCTGCGTCACAATGGGATTTGAGAAGCTACTAGCGTTCGTTGCTAGGGCCGTTGCTAGGGCCGTTGCTAGAACATGCCAAATTCTGCCTGGCTATGTAACAAACATTTTTGTTTACATAGCTGGGATGAAAATAATCACATTTTGGCTGTAATGATCTACAAAATCCTACGCATTAGCTCATCCCACGGTTGATATAGCAACGACACTTTTTTAGCAGGCAGACCCTATTTGCCATGACAGGCCCCCAACCAGTTCTTATAAAAACTCAGTCAGTGTCTAAACTATCGAAAGTAACAATAGTAATAATACACAAGGTGTAATTTATCATTTTAGTCTAAATTAGTTATGTCAGCTTATTTATTGTTTTAGATTAGTAGTTAGTCTAGCCAGCTATTTAAAATGGTAGTAATCATGGTCAAATACCCGACCGGGAACGCAGGACCCAGGTGTTACGTCTCTCGTCGGAATGAGTGGACCAATGCGCAGCGTGGAAAGTGTTCATGATTTTACTTATCAAAGAATCACTCGAACAAAGTAACACAACGAAAACGAAACAGTTCTGTCAGGTAAACAGATACTAAACAGAAAATAACTATCCACAAAACACAGATGGGAAAAAGTGCTGCCTAAGTATGATTCTCAATCAGAGACAACGATAGACAGCTGCCTCTGATTGGGAACCACAGTCGGCCTAAAAACAAAGAAACAGATAACATAGAATGCACACCCTCAAATTACCCCCTGACCTAATCAAATAGAGAATAAAACGTCTCTCTAAGGTCAGGGCGTGACACCAGGGGCCCTGACCTCCAGGGATCCCCCATTGATTTGCCAAAATTGTATAGAAATTAGCTTTAAAACTGCAAACATGTATTTAGCTGTAAAACTGCAACTTATTTTCTCTGCCCCATTGCAAAATGTGTAGAATTGCATGACATTTGTTATAAAACACAACCAAATCTTGCTTGGGGCCCCCAAAAGGCTATGGCCGGCCCTGCGACCGAGTATTGCTTGGGGCATTGGGTTGTGTTTAGATTACAGAGCAGCCTCTGTAGTGTTATGTTGATGGAGACGTCCAGATCCCAGTCAAGACTTTCCTCCCTGTATTGATCTCCTCATTCCTCTCCATGGATCTGTCTGTCTGTCTCTCTCTCTCTCTTTCTCATTATTTCTCTCTCTCTGTCTGTCTCTCTCTGTTTCTCATTATCTCTCTCTCTCTCTCTCTCTCTCTCTCTCTGTCTGTCTCTCTCTCTTTCTCATTATTTCTCTCTCTCTGTCTGTCTCTCTCTGACTGTCTCTGCTCTGTCTCTCTCTGTTTCTCATTATCTCTCTGTCTGTCGCTGCTCTGTCTCTCTCTGTTTCTCATTATCTCTCTCTCTGCATGCTGGGAGTGATTGGTGCATGCTGGGAATTGTTTGAGTGAAGGAGTGCGTGTGTTGTAGAGAGTTAGATATGCACAACTTTCTTTCGGTTTGCTATTTCTTGGTGGCATTTCTTTTTTTTTCTTCTTTTTTTTTGGTGCACGATTAACATTATTATTTTTGTTGTGGTAGAATTAAGTATTTTGTTTTTCGTATCGAAATTACCCTGATTTTGGTGGGGATGGCAGCCCGAATGGGGATGCCGTCCCTGTCACTTCGGCACGGCTTTAGGTGTGTTACTGAAGCTGCTGTCACGGTGGAGGAGTTTCTGGTCGCCGTAGGAGAGAAGGTGGGATATGAGAATGTTGCTTATGCATCCCGGATGAATAAAGCGGTGGTGGTTTTTCTTAAAGAAGAGTGTCTGGTAGATCGGATGGTTGAGCATGGTGTACTTCTTAAAGAAGAGTGTCTGGTAGATCGGATGGTTGAGCATGGTGTATTTCTTAAAGAAGAGTGTCTGGTTGATCGGATGGTTGAGCATGGTGTACTTCTTAAAGAAGAGTGTCTGGTAGATCGGATGGTTGAGCATGGTGTATTTCTTAAAGAAGAGTGTCTGGTAGATCGGATGGTTGAGCATGGTGTACTTCTTAAAGAAGAGTGTCTGGTAGATCGTATGGTTGAGCATGGTGTATTTCTTAAAGAAGAGTGTCTGGTAGATCGTATGGTTGAGCATGGTGTACTTCTTAAAGAAGAGTGTCTGGTAGATCGGATGGTTGAGCATGGTGTATTTCTTAAAGAAGAGTGTCTGGTAGATCAGATGGTTGAGCATGGTGTACTTCTTAAAGAAGAGTGTCTGGTAGATCAGATGGTTGAGCATGGTGTACTTCTTAAAGAAGAGTGTCTGGTAGATCAGATGGTTGAGCATGGTGTACTTCTTAAAGAAGAGTGTCTGGTAGATCGGATGGTTGAGCATGGTGTATTTCTTAAAGAAGAGTGTCTGGTAGATCGGATGGTTGAGCATGGTGTACTTCTTAAAGAAGAGCGTCTGGTAGATCGTATGGTTGAGCACGGTGTATTTCTTAAAGAAGAGGGTCTGGTAGATCGGATGGTTGAGCATGGTGTATTTCTTAAAGAAGAGGGTCTTGTAGATCGTATGGTTGAGCATGGTGTACTTCTTAAAGAAGAGTGTCTGGTAGATCGGATGGTTGAGCATGGTGTATTTCTTAAAGAAGAGTATCTGGTAGATCGTATGGTTGAGCATGGTGTATTTCTTAAAGAAGAGTGTCTGGTAGATCGGATGGTTGAGCATGGTGTATTTCTTAAAGAAGAGGGTCTGGTAGATCGGATGGTTGAGCATGGTGTATTTCTTAAAGAAGAGGGTCTTGTAGATCGTATGGTTGAGCATGGTGTACTTCTTAAAGAAGAGTGTCTGGTAGATCGGATGGTTGAGCATGGTGTATTTCTTAAAGAAGAGTATCTGGTAGATCGTATGGTTGAGCATGGTGTATTTCTTAAAGAAGAGTGTCTGGTAGATCGGATGGTTGAGCATGGTGTATTTCTTAAAGAAGAGTGTCTGGTAGATCGTATGGTTGAGCATGGTGTATTTCTTAAAGAAGAGTGTCTTGTAGATCGGATGGTTGAGCATGGTGTACTTCTTAAAGAAGAGTGTCTGGTAGATCGTATGGTTGAGCATGGTGTATTTCTTAAAGAAGAGTGTCTGGTAGATCGGATGGTTGAGCATGGTGTACTTCTTAAAGAAGAGTGTCTGGTAGATCGTATGGTTGAGCATGGTGTACTTCTTAAAGAAGAGAGTCTGGTAGATCGTATGGTTGAGCATGGTGTACTTCTTAAAGAAGAGAGTCTGGTTGATCGTATGGTTGAGCATGGTGTACTTCTTAAAGAAGAGAGTCTGGTTGATCGTATGGTTGAGCATATGGTTGAGCATGGTGTACTTCTTAAAGAAGAGAGTCTGGTTGATCGTATGGTTGAGCATATGGTTGAGCATGGTGTACTTCTTAAAGAAGAGGGTCTTGTAGATCGTATGGTTGAGCATGGTGTACTTCTTAAAGAAGAGGGTCTTGTAGATCGTATGGTTGAGCATGGTGTATTTCTTAAAGAAGAGTGTCTGGTTGATCGTATGGTTGAGCATGGTGTACTTCTTAAAGAAGAGTGTCTTGTTGATCGTATGGTTGAGCATGGTGTACTTCTTAAAGAAGAGTGTCTGGTTGATCGTATGGTTGAGCATGGTGTACTTCTTAAAGAAGAGTGTCTGGTTGATCGTATGGTTGAGCATGGTGTACTTCTTAAAGAAGAGTGTCTGGTTGATCGTATGGTTGAGCATGGTGTACTTCTTAAAGAAGAGTGTCTGGTTGATCGTATGGTTGAGCATGGTGTACTTCTTAAAGAAGAGTGTCTGGTTGATCGTATGGTTGAGCATGGTGTACTTCTTAAAGAAGAGTGTCTGGTTGATCGTATGGTTGAGCATGGTGTACTTCTTAAAGAAGAGTGTCTGGTTGATCGTATGGTTGAGCATGGTGTACTTCTTAAAGAAGAGTGTCTGGTTGATGGTATGGTTGAGCATGGTGTACTTCTTAAAGAAGAGTGTCTGGTTGATCGTATGGTTGAGCATGGTGTACTTCTTAAAGAAGAGTGTCTGGTTGATCGTATGGTTGAGCATGGTGTACTTCTTAAAGAAGAGTGTCTTGTTGATCGTATGGTTGAGCACGGTGTACTTCTTAAAGAAGAGTGTCTGGTTGATCGTATGGTTGAGCATGGTGTACTTCTTAAAGAAGAGTGTCTGGTTGATCGTATGGTTGAGCATGGTGTACTTCTTAAAGAAGAGTGTCTGGTTGATCGTATGGTTGAGCATGGTGTACTTCTTAAAGAAGAGTGTCTGGTTGATCGTATGGTTGAGCATGGTGTACTTCTTAAAGAAGAGTGTCTGGTAGATCGGATGGTTGAGCATATGGTTGAGCATGGTGTACTTCTTAAAGAAGAGTGTCTGGTTGATCGTATGGTTGAGCATGGTGTACTTCTTAAAGAAGAGTGTCTGGTTGATCGTATGGTTGAGCATGGTGTACTTCTTAAAGAAGAGTGTCTGGTTGATCGTATGGTTGAGCATGGTGTACTTCTTAAAGAAGAGTGTCTGGTTGATCGTATGGTTGAGCATGGTGTACTTCTTAAAGAAGAGTGTCTGGTTGATCGTATGGTTGAGCATGGTGTACTTCTTAAAGAAGAGTGTCTGGTTGATCGTATGGTTGAGCATGGTGTACTTCTTAAAGAAGAGTGTCTGGTTGATCGTATGGTTGAGCATGGTGTACTTCTTAAAGAAGAGCGTCTGGTTGATCAGATGGTTGAGCACGGTGTACTTCTTAAAGAAGAGTGTCTGGTTGATCGTATGGTTGAGCATATGGTTGAGCATGGTGTACTTCTTAAAGAAGAGGGTCTGGTAGATCGTATGGTTGAGCATATGGTTGAGCATGGTGTACTTCTTAAAGAAGAGGGTCTGGTAGATCGTATGGTTGATCGTATAGTTGAGCACGGTGTACTTCTTAAAGAAGAGGGTCTGGTAGATCGTATGGTTGATCGGTTGAGCATGGTGTACTTCTTAAAGAAGAGGGTCTGGTAGATCGATGGTTGATCGTATAGTTGAGCATGGTGTACTTCTTAAAGAAGAGGGTCTGGTAGATCGATGGTTGATGGTTGAGCATGGTGTACTTCTTAAAGAAGAGCGTCTTGTAGATCGTATGGTTGAGCATGGTGTACTTCTTAAAGAAGAGTGTCTGGTTGATCGTATGGTTGAGCATGGTGTACTTCTTAAAGAAGAGTGTCTGGTTGATCGTATGGTTGAGCATGGTGTACTTCTTAAAGAAGAGTGTCTGGTTGATCGTATGGTTGAGCATGGTGTACTTCTTAAAGAAGAGTGTCTGGTTGATCGTATGGTTGAACATGGTGTACTTCTTAAAGAAGAGTGTCTGGTAGATCGTATGGTTGAACATGGTGTACTTCTTAAAGAAGAGTGTCTGGTAGATCGGATGGTTGAACATGGTGTACTTCTTAAAGAAGAGTGTCTGGTAGATCGTATGGTTGAACATGGTGTACTTCTTAAAGAACCCAGTACTGTAGATGTATGCACACATGACTGTAAAGTCGCTTTGGATAAAAGCGTCTGCTTGAAATGGCATATATATATATATATAAAGAAGAGTGTCTGGTAGATCGTATGGTTGAACATAGTGTACTTCTTAAAGAAGAGTGTCTGGTAGATCGGATGGTTGAGCATGGTGTACTTCTTAAAGAAGAGTGTCTGGTAGATCGGATGGTTGAGCATGGTGTATTTCTTAAAGAAGAGTATCTGGTAGATCGTATGGTTGAGCATGGTGTATTTCTTAAAGAAGAGTGTCTGGTAGATCGGATGGTTGAGCATGGTGTATTTCTTAAAGAAGAGTGTCTGGTAGATCGTATGGTTGAGCATGGTGTATTTCTTAAAGAAGAGTGTCTTGTAGATCGGATGGTTGAGCATGGTGTACTTCTTAAAGAAGAGTGTCTGGTAGATCGTATGGTTGAGCATGGTGTACTTCTTAAAGAAGAGTGTCTGGTAGATCGGATGGTTGAGCATGGTGTACTTCTTAAAGAAGAGTGTCTGGTAGATCGTATGGTTGAGCATGGTGTACTTCTTAAAGAAGAGAGTCTGGTAGATCGTATGGTTGAGCATGGTGTACTTCTTAAAGAAGAGAGTCTGGTTGATCGTATGGTTGAGCATGGTGTACTTCTTAAAGAAGAGAGTCTGGTTGATCGTATGGTTGAGCATATGGTTGAGCATGGTGTACTTCTTAAAGAAGAGAGTCTGGTTGATCGTATGGTTGAGCATATGGTTGAGCATGGTGTACTTCTTAAAGAAGAGGGTCTTGTAGATCGTATGGTTGAGCATGGTGTACTTCTTAAAGAAGAGGGTCTTGTAGATCGTATGGTTGAGCATGGTGTATTTCTTAAAGAAGAGTGTCTGGTTGATCGTATGGTTGAGCATGGTGTACTTCTTAAAGAAGAGTGTCTTGTTGATCGTATGGTTGAGCATGGTGTACTTCTTAAAGAAGAGCGTCTGGTTGATCGTATGGTTGAGCATGGTGTACTTCTTAAAGAAGAGTGTCTGGTTGATGGTATGGTTGAGCATGGTGTACTTCTTAAAGAAGAGTGTCTGGTTGATCGTATGGTTGAGCATGGTGTACTTCTTAAAGAAGAGTGTCTGGTTGATCGTATGGTTGAGCATGGTGTACTTCTTAAAGAAGAGCGTCTGGTTGATCGTATGGTTGAGCATGGTGTACTTCTTAAAGAAGAGTGTCTGGTTGATCGTATGGTTGAGCATGGTGTACTTCTTAAAGAAGAGGGTCTGGTTGATCGTATGGTTGAGCATGGTGTACTTCTTAAAGAAGAGTCTTCTGGTTGATGGTATGGTTGAGCATGGTGTACTTCTTAAAGAAGAGTGTCTGGTTGATCGTATGGTTGAGCATGGTGTACTTCTTAAAGAAGAGTGTCTGGTTGATCGTATGGTTGAGCATGGTGTACTTCTTAAAGAAGAGTGTCTGGTTGATCGTATGGTTGAGCATGGTGTACTTCTTAAAGAAGAGTGTCTGGTTGATCGTATGGTTGAGCATGGTGTACTTCTTAAAGAAGAGTGTCTGGTTGATCGTATGGTTGAGCATGGTGTACTTCTTAAAGAAGAGTGTCTGGTTGATCGTATGGTTGAGCATGGTGTACTTCTTAAAGAAGAGTGTCTGGTTGATCGTATGGTTGAGCATGGTGTACTTCTTAAAGAAGAGTGTCTGGTAGATCGATCGATGGTTGAGCATATGTTTGAGCATGGTGTACTTCTTAAAGAAGAGTGTCTGGTTGATCGTATGGTTGAGCATGGTGTACTTCTTAAAGAAGAGTGTCTGGTTGATCGTATGGTTGAGCATGGTGTACTTCTTAAAGAAGAGTGTCTGGTTGATCGTATGGTTGAGCATGGTGTACTTCTTAAAGAAGAGTGTCTGGTTGATCGTATGGTTGAGCATGGTGTACTTCTTAAAGAAGAGTGTCTGGTTGATCGTATGGTTGAGCATGGTGTACTTCTTAAAGAAGAGTGTCTGGTTGATCGTATGGTTGAGCATGGTGTACTTCTTAAAGAAGAGTGTCTGGTTGATCGTATGGTTGAGCATGGTGTACTTCTTAAAGAAGAGTGTCTGGTTGATCAGATGGTTGAGCATGGTGTACTTCTTAAAGAAGAGTGTCTGGTTGATCGTATGGTTGAGCATATGGTTGAGCATGGTGTACTTCTTAAAGAAGAGGGTCTGGTAGATCGTATGGTTGAGCATATGGTTGAGCATGGTGTACTTCTTAAAGAAGAGGGTCTGGTTCGATGGTTGATGGTTGAGCACGGTGTACTTCTTAAAGAAGAGGGTCTGGTAGATCGTATGGTTGATCGGTTGAGCACGGTGTACTTCTTAAAGAAGAGGGTCTGGTAGATCGTATGGTTGATCGTATAGTTGAGCACGGTGTACTTCTTAAAGAAGAGGGTCTGGTAGATCGTATGGTTGATCGTATAGTTGAGCACGGTGTATTTCTTAAAGAAGAGCGTCTTGTAGATCGTATGGTTGAGCATGGTGTACTTCTTAAAGAAGAGTGTCTGGTAGATCGTATGGTTGAGCATGGTGTACTTCTTAAAGAAGAGTGTCTGGTTGATCGTATGGTTGAGCACGGCGTACTTCTTAAAGAAGAGTGTCTGGTTGATCGTATGGTTGAGCATGGTGTACTTCTTAAAGAAGAGTGTCTGGTTGATCGTATGGTTGAACATGGTGTACTTCTTAAAGAAGAGTGTCTGGTAGATCGTATGGTTGAACATGGTGTACTTCTTAAAGAAGAGTGTCTGGTAGATCGGATGGTTGAACATGGTGTACTTCTTAAAGAAGAGTGTCTGGTAGATCGTATGGTTGAACATGGTGTACTTCTTAAAGACCACCCATACGTAGAATGTATGCACACATGACTGTAAGTCGCTTTGGATAAAAGCGTCTGCTAAATGGCATATATATATATATATAAAGAAGAGTGTCTGGTAGATCGTATGGTTGAACATGGTGTACTTCTTAAAGAAGAGTGTCTGGTAGATCGGATGGTTGAGCATGGTGTACTTCTTAAAGAAGAGTGTCTGGTAGATCGTATGGTTGAACATGGTGTACTTCTTAAAGAAGAGTGTCTGGTTGATCGTATGGTTGAACATGGTGTACTTCTTAAAGAAGAGGGTCTGGTAGATCGTATGGTTGAGTATGGTGTACTTCTTAAAGGAATGTTTATTCAAGTTACGCCTCTTTTTTCCCCGTCAACAAGGTTAACGATTTCAAATGTACCACCATTTATTCCAAATGAGCTATTGGAGCGCGAGTTATTGAGCTTTGGGAAGTTCGCCAGTTCAATTAAGGTTGTCCCGTTGGGTTGCAAACACCCGGCCGGCGTTGAAACAGGTAATGTCATTTCGGCGACAGGTGTTTGTTTTTGGACTCACCGGAGCAGACTTTAGAGTTATCGTTTAAAATCAAGTATGACAATAGATTGTATATGGCTTATGCTAGTACGGGTAGTCAACGGTGTTTTGAGTGTGGGGATGTTGGTCATAAGCGACATGCTTGCCCGAAAAGGGAGAAGGCAGAGGGAGAGGCACAGGTGGTCATCGTAACGCCTGGGCCCACTGATGTAAGGAGAGGTGAGCTGACAGCGGTAGAGCAGCCACAAGCACCTGTTGCTGAGGAACAAGTTATCCTTGTTGAGGGCACGGGGTTGCAACTTGTATTAGAAGGTAATGTTATGCTGCAGAAAAATATTGTTGTAGAAGGTAAGGATGTATCTGAAGAGCCAGTTCCTCAGACTGGTGAGCAGGTGCCCAGTATGAGTGCTGGGGTAAAGGAGGGGGTTCATGTGGAGCTAGGCTCCCAGGGAGTGGAGGAGATGCCCACTACGAGTGCTGGGGTTCATGTAGAGCTAGGCTCCCAGGTAATGGAGGAGTTGCCCATTATGAGTAATGAGGTACAGGAGGGTTTTCATGTGGAGCTAGGCTCCCAGGTAGTGGAGGAGATGCCCACTATGAGTAATGAGGTACAGGAGGGTTTTCATGTGGAGCTAAGCTCCCAGGTAGTGGAGGAGGTTTCCACTACGAGTGCTGGGGTTCATGTGGAGCTAAGCTCCCAGGTAGTGGAGGAGGTTCCCACTATGAGTGCTGGGGTTCATGTGGAGCTAAGCTCCCAGGTAGTGGAGGAGGTTCCCACTACGAGTGCTGGGGTTCATGTGGAGCTAGGCTCCCAGTTAATGGAGGAGATGCCCACTATGAGTAGTGATGTTCAGGTGGGGCTAGTATCCCAGGTAGTGGAGGAGATGCCCACTATGAGTAGTGATGTTCAGGTGGGGCTAGTATCCCAGGTAGTGGAGGAGATGCCCACTATGAGTAGTGATGTTCAGGTGGGGCTAGGCTCCCAGGTAGTGGAGGAGATGCTTGGTACGAGTGATGAGGTGCAAGTGGGGAGTGTTGAAAGGGATGTGGTAGAGGGGAGTCAGTTGTCTGTGGTCTCAGCTGAGGAGGATCAAGAGAAGGATATGGATATCTCTTTAGATATGACAGCTGATGGTGAGGACTCTTTATGATCTAGAGGAGGTAAATTAGTTTCTGGATCAGACTTTTGGGAAATCTGTCAAATTGGCAGATTATTTTGATGTTGAGTTTGTGAGGTCAGCTGTGATGTTACAGAAGATGGTGGGGTTAGATCAATTGAGTGAGAAGAAGCGGTTTCGCTTGAGGAAATGTATTACTGCTGTTGCAGCAGCAAAAGGTGGTGGGAAACGTGTTCAGGTTAAGAGAAGAAAGAAGAATAATGATGATGATCAAGCTTCATAGGGTGTCTTTTTTCTCGTTGGTTTCTCTGTGGGCTCTTCTGCTTTTCTTTTCTCTTTTCTACATGGAGGTACTAAGGGTGGGTTCTCTTAATATTAATGGGGGAAGGGACAGGAATAAGAGGGCTTGGGTATTAGAAGTACTAAGGGTATGTTCTCTTAATATTAATGGGGGAAGAGACAGGAATAAGAGGGCTTGGGTATTAGAAGTACTAAGGGTATGTTCTCTTAATATTAATGGGGGAAGAGACAGGAATAAGAGGGCTTGGGTATTAGAAGTCATAAAACAGAAAATGCTTAATGTAGTTTTCCTACAGGTATGTGGTGGGAGGGGCAGCATGTACTCAGTCATGGAACTAATTTCAGTACTGGGGTGGCGATCTTGTTTTCCTCAGGCTTAGGGGTGACTGTGGTATCTACAACAGAGATTGTCAA
This sequence comes from Oncorhynchus gorbuscha, assembly GCF_021184085.1. Classification (NCBI taxonomy): domain Eukaryota; kingdom Metazoa; phylum Chordata; class Actinopteri; order Salmoniformes; family Salmonidae; genus Oncorhynchus; species Oncorhynchus gorbuscha. The sequence goes on from NC_060175.1 coordinate 100,536,646, forward strand.
GGGTCGGGTTTTATTGGTCAAGGTGGATGTTATGGGGTTTTTGTTTGTTTTTTTGAATGTTTATGTTCCTAATGAGGGTACAGAGCGTATTGCTGTATTTGATCAAATAAAGGAAACCTTAAGACAGTGTGATCAAGAGGGGTGTATGGTTTTAGGGGGAGACTGGAACTGTACAGTGGATTTTACTGTTGATCGCACCGCTGAAGAACCTCACCTGCGGTCAGCCACTTGCCTGTCTGGCCTATTAACTGAGTCTGAGCTTTCTGATGTGTGGAGAGTAAGGAATGCAAAAGATAGGCAGTACACATGGCTAACAATTAATGAAGGTTGTGTCAGTGCAGCAAGGTTAGACAGGTTGTATGTATCTGAGCAATACTGTAGTAGGGTTGGAAAGTGTGCCATTACTCCTGTGGGTTTCTCTGATCATCATATTGTTTCTGTTGATATTCACTTGTCCTGTCCACGAAGGTCATCACCTTACTGGTATTTTAATGTTAAATTGTTACATGATGTCATGTTCTGTGACAGGTTTTTGTTGTTTTGGGAAAAATGGAGGGTTATAAAGGGGATTCTTGAGTCCTTGAGACAATGGTGGGAGTTTGGGAAGGCCCAAATACGAGTATTTTGTCAACAGTATACTGCTCTGTCTCAAATTGAATTTAAAGAGACTATCAAGGCCCTTGAACAGGATATCAAGTCTATTGAATTGAAGCTGCTCATTCAGAACGACCCTGGACTAGTCATGAACTTACAGGACAAGAGACATGAACTGAGAACTGGGAAGGTGACCACGGATGACATTGAAATGCGTCAACATGCCGTGGATTTCTACTCGTCCCTTTATAAGGCGGAGGATTGTGACTCTCTGTGTACTGAACAGTTGTTACATGGTCTTCCTCAATTGGGACCTGAGCAGAGAGTCGCATTGGACGCTGACATTACACTGCAGGAGCTGACCACAGCAGTTATGCAGCTCTCATCAGGCCGAGCCCCTGGCATCGATGGTTTACCATTTGAGTTCTATAAGCACTTTTGGGGGTCTATTGGGGAGTGCTGTGTGAATCCTTTCATGAGGGTTCTCTTCCTGTATCTTGTCAACGTGCGGTGCTTTCACTGTTGCCAAAAAAGGGGGAGTTGGCTCTCATAAAAAATTGGAGACCTGTTGCTTTGCTGTGCGCAGAATACAAAATTGTTTCTAAATGTCTCTCAAACAGGTTGAAAGAGTATCTGGGACTGTTGATCCACAAGGACCAGTCCTACTGTGTACCTGATCGCTCTATTGTTGACAACTTGTTTCTGATGAGAGATGTTTTAGACATTTGTAAACTGTCTGACGTAAATGTGGGTTTACTTTCGTTGGATCAGGAGAAGGCGTTTGATCGTGTGGACCACCAGTATTTGTTTAAAACAATGAAAGCCTTTGGGTTTGGGGATGTTTTTCTGTCTTGGGTGAATTTACTGTATGCTGGGGCCTCGTGTATGGTGAAGGTGGGGGTGGTTTGAGTTGCCCCATCCCTGTCCAAAGGGGCATCAGGCAGGGATGCCCAATTTCAGGACAGTTATATAGTCTGGCGATTGAACCAATGCTTTGTTTTTTAAGAGCGAAGCTTACTGGTTTCTCTGTGCCAGGTGTAATGAAGGGTCCCACGATAGCACTGTCTGCGTATGCAGATGACGTGATAGTTTTTATTACAGGGGGTGAGGATGTTAAGGTTCTCTCAAACACTTTAAAGGTGTATGAGGGGGCCTCCTCAGCTAGAGTCAATTGGGGAAAGAGTGAAGCGCTGTGGGCAGGTCCGCTTCAAACGGGGACCACTCCAAGGTTACCAGGGGGGCTTCAGTGGGGCAGAGATGGGATGAAGACTTTGGGGGTTTTTCTAGGCTCTGATGTCTTTCAGAAAAAGAACTGGGAGGGTGTATTGGAGAAAGTGTGTGCCAGACTGTCAAGATGGAAATGGTTGCAACCCCAGCTGTCTTATAGGGGAAGGGTCCTGGTAGCTAATAATGTTGCTGCCTCTACCCTGTGGCACAGACTAATGATTTTACAGCCACCAAAGGGTCTGATACAAGAGCTTCAGAGGACCCTTGTCAATTTATTCTGGTCTGGACAACACTGGATCAAAGCTGCAGCCCTATACCTGCCACTGCACGAGGGTGGGCAAGGCCTGGTGGACATTTCCTCTAGGATCACAGCTTTCCGGCTCCAAGCAGCCCAGAGATTGTTGTACAGAGACTGTTCGAGCTGGGTTGAAACAGCCTACACATTGATGAGGAGAGCGGGCTGTTTGGGCTTAGACAAGCATCTTTTCCTCTTAAAGCTGGAGGGGGGTGATTTGACTGGCCTGACTCCATTTTATGAGTCTGTTATGCAGGCATGGAGAGTCTTTGTAAAGTCCCGTAAGGCCTGCACGCCACCAGGGATGTGGCTTTTTGAAGAGCCTCTTTTTCATAACACTGCCATCCTGTCCCGTGTTCTGGGTTCAGCTAGCCTGCGTTCATGCCTGTTAGGTGTGGGGTGTACCAAGCTGGGTCATCTGATGCAGAACAGGAGCAGATCGTTGGAGGAGCTGGGAGAAAGAGCGGGGATCCGATCATCTCGCCTACTGAGGAAGGTTGTCGATGAGGTCTGCAACTCGTTGCCAGTGCTTCATCTGCAGTATGTGACTGACACTTCCAATTCTGATCGGTGGAAGGAGGGTCTGGATTATGTGTGTCCCTGCACTGATTGATAGTGCTGCAATAGGGGCATTTGAAGAGGACGTGGGGATGCTGCTTTCCTTCGATACCCCGGAGCTGGGGGAGTTCAAGGAGGTGGGAAAGAAGGCCATGTACAGAATATGTGAAAAGCTGTCCTATGCCTCTTCCCTGGAAGGGGGTAAAATCGACGAGGTGGGCGGATGTGCTTGGCCCAGGTGCCTCTCCAAAAGGCTGTTGACGATCATTATATAAACTGCCTATTGATAAGAGGACAGCTGACCTCCAATGGAGGATAATACATGGAGCTATAGCCACTAACATGCATCTGGTACACCTGGATCCTACTGTTGGGGAGGGGTGTCCATTCTGTGCTGAGTCTGAATCTCTGGCACATCTGTTTTTACTGTGTCCCAGGTTGGTTGGGATGATTGAACTGATCACTGATTGGTTCTCAACGTTGGGAGAGGTTTTCTCTTCCCAACTGTATATATTTGGGCCAAAGTACAGGTTCAGTCAAAAGGGTGTAGTTGTGTTGCTTAATTTTGTGTTAGGGGCAGCAAAATTAGCGATATGGAAGACCCGAAAGAACAGTATTCGGGGACAGGGGTCTGTGGATGTGGTGGGAATGCTGGAGGGAATGTTGGCAGCGAGACTAAGGGTTGAGTTTGCCTATTATAAACTTGTCAACAATATCGATCTGTTTTTGAGTATATGGGGTATTCAGAGGCTGTTGTGTGTAGTTACTGTGGAGGAGGAATTGGAGTTGTGTTTTTAATTGATGTGTGTGGTTTTGTATGAGTTTTTATTGTGTGGTGGGCCCCCAGACCCAATAAAGAGTATTTAAAACTCAAACTCTCTCTCTCTCTCTCTCTCTCTCTCTCTCTCTCTCTCTCTCTCTCTCTCTCTCTCTCTCTCTCTCTCTCTCTCTTTCTCATTATTTCTCTCTCTGTCTGTCTCTCTCTAACTGTCTCTGCTCTGTCTCTCTCTGTTTCTCATTATCTCTCTCTCTCTCTGTCTCTATCTCTCTCTCTTTCTCATTATTTCTTTCTCTCTGTCTGTCTCTCTCTGACTGTCTCTGCTCTGTCTCTCTCTGTTTCTCATTATCTCTCTCTCTCTCTCTCTCTCTCTCTCTCTCTCTCTCTCTCTCTCTCTCTCTCTCTCTCTCTCTCTCTCTCTCTCTCTCTCTCTGACTGTCTCTGCTCTGTCTCTCTCTGTTTCTCATTATCTCTTTGACTGTCTCTGCTCTGTCTCTCTCTGTTTCTCATTATCTCTGTCTGTCGCTGCTCTCTCTCTCTCTCTGTCTGTCGCTGCTCTCTCTCTCTCTCTCTCTCTCTCTCTCTCTCTCTCTCTCTCTCTCTCTCTCTCTCTCTCTCTCTCTCTCTCTCTCTCTCTCTCTCTCTCTCTCTCTCTCTCTCTCTCTCTCTCTCTCTCTCTCTCTCTCTCTTTGGCTCTGACATGTCAGACAGGTAGGGGACAAGAAGAATCCCAAGGCTTCTCACTCAGAGGAAGAGGCTCAGTCTAGTTTTCCTTATTCAATCTTGTTCTGAAGGCAGTTCTACCACAAATTATTTCCAATCATAAGGCTAAAGTTAAGACCTTAAAGCTTAAAGAAAATCCAAGGTGTGTCACAGCAGGTCCACACACATGAACAACACATCCCCTCTCCCCCTCTTGATTATAGTCCTAGAATGATTGTGGATTACATCAACCAAAAACAATGGGACACTTTGAAGTTCCACCACTTAACACCTTCCACCATGCTTGGCCAGGCTACAAACCAAACACTGAAATCTAATTTCATTTGATAAGGGTGTGTGTGGGGGGGGGGGGTGAAAAGTCTTTACCTCAGTGACTCATCGGTACTAATACGTTTTGGCAGAGGTCTCACGACAATATCATAGATATATACGGCTCAGAACAAATACCGCGCGCACACACACACACACACACACACACACACACACACACACACACACACACACACACACACACACACACACACACACACACACACACACACACACACACACACACACACACACACACACACACACACACACACACACACACACACACACACACACACAGATACACACCATCTCTTGATACAATTCAGCATGCTAAGGGGTGGAAAATGTTTGTTCAGGATGTGAGAAATGAATCCATTACGTCCAAATATAGAGTCTGGTTGTCACTCCGGGCTCTGGGGACTTTGGGGAGCTGTGATGCGATGATATGCTTTTCACAGTGTGTGTGTGTGTGTGTGTGTGTGTGTGTGTGTGTGTGTGTGTGTGTGTGTGTGTGTGTGTGTGTGTGTGTGTGTGTGTGTGTGTGTGTGTGTGTGTGTGTGTGTGTGTGTGTGTGTGTGTGTGTGTGTGTGTGTGTGTGTGTGTGTGTGTGTGTCTGTCTGTGTGTTTCAGGCAGCAGCAGGCCTATTCAAGCAGAGAATGAGTGCTGCCAGTCTGACAGCCAGCTGGAAATGAAGGGAATTATTCTGTCTCTTTGTCTGTCTGGTTCAATGCCTCCAAGCCTCCTGTTTCAAATCAAACTGTTGATTTAAATGATAAAGAAACAATCATACACCCACAACAACATACACAGTATTGTGCTGTGTTGTCACTATTCACCTGAGAAGGTATACCATCACAATATAAACACTAGTAAATCTATTCTGACATATGTTGTGTCTCATTCAAAGCCTCTCATCCAAGCCTCCAGGCCTCCAAGCCTACAGGCCTCCAAGCCTACAGGCCTCCAGGCCTCCAAGCCTCCAGGCCTCCAAGCCTCCAGGCCTCCAGGCCTCCAAGCCTCCAGGCCTCCAAGCCTCCAGGCCGCCAGGCCTCCAGGCCGCCAAGCCTCCAAGCCTCCAGGCCTCCAAGCCTCCAAGCCTCCAGGCCTCCAGGCCTCCAAGCCTACAGGCCTCCAGGCCTCCAGGCCTACAGGCCTACAAGCCTACAGGCCTCCAAGCCTACAGGCCTCCAGGCCTCCAAGCCTCCAGGAGAGAAAGAATGAGAGGGGGCATGGAGAGAGAGAGAGAGGTGGGGAGAGAGGGGGGAGTGGGTGGGAGATAGAGCAAAAGAGAGGGGGTGTGGGGGGAGAGAGAGGGGGGAGTGGGGGGAGATAGAGCGAGAGAGACACTACCTGATCCAACGAGCACAAGAGGGGACAGCTTTATTATAGGCCATACTGTTTCTAACTGTCTTCATCTCCACTATAGAAACAACAGTGACAGCACCATCAACAACAACAGAAGGGATCTGTTGCAGCTCTGTAGAAACCTGAGTCTGTACTAGTGTCAATGGTAGGTTACGGGGGGGACTCTTTGGGGAGATTCACCTACTGCTCACCTCTTGGCCAGAGCACAGTAGACTATATGATTACAGACATTGACCCACCCTTTCTCTCTCATCTCATTCATCGTCAAACCACAAATGATTCACGGTGATGTGTTGTGTGACCTATGGTTGCGGATGGTGGGCTCCATGGTTCAGAGAGAGAGAGAGAGAGAGAGTACGAGTATGTATGTGTGCGCCTGTATCCAAGTCAACCTACCAGTGACTATGGTGTGTTCTCCTCCAGAGCAGGAGAAGTCTCCGGAGGTGAGCAGGAAGCAGGTTGCCTCTTTCTTGCTTTTCTTGTTCCCCCTGGCCGACCGGGAGGGTTCTCGACCGTCGCCGTGGGCGTGCCGAAGGTTCCACTTCTCGCTGGGTGACAGCGGCTGGGTCAGGCTGCACCCCTCATCCGACGACAGAGCCAAGTTGGCGTCTCCGTTCTGCTTGGAGTCTGACAGGGGGACAGGAGAACAGATTTCGGTTCATACAGTGTAAGATCTAGAATCAAGGTCCTCCCTGTTCATGTCATCTTTTTCACTTGGATATACAGGTTAGTTGAGGTCATATCTACATGTTTTTTATTCCATTTTTTTTATTTGACCTTATTTATACAGGTGTTTTTCTCTCATTGAGATAACATCTCTTTTCCAAGAGAGACCTGGTCCGATAGCAGCAGGGGGAACAACGTTTCAGACAAAAACAACTTACATACACTAACACAACATTAAATCAACATGTACAGTGCATTCAGAAAGTATTCAGACCCCTTCCCCTTTTCTACATTTTGTTACGTTAGACTTATTTTAAAATGGAATAAAAACATTTTTTCCTCATGAACCTTACACACAATACCCCATATTGATTAAAAAAAACACACAAGTATTTTGACCATATGCTATGAGACTCAAAATTGAGCTCAGGTGCATCCTGTTTCCATTGATCATCCTTGAGATGTTTCTACAACTTGGTTGGACGCCACCTGTGTTAAATTCAATTGATTCAACATGATTTTGAAAGGCATATACACCTGTCTATATTAGGTCCTACAGTTGACAGTGCATGTCAGAGCAAAAACCAAGACACAAGGTCGAAGGAATTGTCCGTACAGTTCCGAGACAGGATTGTGTCGAGGCACAGATCTGGAGAAGGGTACCAAAAAAATGCCTGCAGCATTAATGGTCCCCAAGAACACAGTGGCCGCCATCATTCTTATATTGAAGAAGTTTGGAACAACCAAGACTCTTCCTAGAGCTGGCCTAGAGCACAGCCAAACTGAGCCATCGGGCGAGAAGGGCCATGGTTAGGGGGGTGACCAAGAACCCAGTGGTCACTCTGACAGAGCTCCAGAGTTCCTGTGTGGAGATGGGGGAAACTTCCAGAAGGACAACCATCTCTGCAGCATTCTACCAATCAGGCCTTTATGGTAGGGTGGCTGGACGGAAGCCACTCCTCAGTAAAAGGCACATGACAGCGCGCTTGGAGTTTGCCAAAAGGCAACTAAAGACTCTCAGACAAGAGAAACAAGATAATCACAGAGCCAAGACAACGCAGGAGTGACTTCGGGTCAAGTCTCTAAATGTCCTTGAGTGGCCCAGCCAGAGCCCGGACTCAAACCCGATCGAACATCTCTGGAGAGACCTGAAAATAGCTGTGCAGCGACGCTCCCCATCCAACCTGACAGAGCTTGAGAGGATCTGCAGAGAAGAATGGGAGAAACTCCCCAAATACAGTTGTGCCAAGCTTGTAGAGTCATGCCCAAGAAGACTTGAGGCTTTAACAAAGTATTGAGTAAAGTGTCTGAATAGTTAAGTAAATAAGGTATTTCTGTTTTTTATTTTTTATACATTTGCAAAACACAGCTTTACCTTCATTTAACTAGGCAAGTCAGATAAGAACAAATTCTTATTTACAATGACGGCCTAGGAACAGTGGGTTCACTGCCTGTTCAGGGGCAGAACGACAGATTTGTACCTTGTCAGCTCGGGGATTTGAACTTGCAACCTTCCAGTTACTAGTCCAACACTCTGCCGCCCCGGGGTATTATGCTGTCATTATGGGGTATTATGATGTCATTATGGGGTATTATGATGTCATTATGGGGTATTATGATGTCATTATGGGGTATTATGATGTCATTATGGGGTATTATGATGTCATTATGGGGTATTATGATGTCATTATGGGGTATTATGATGTCATTATGGGGTATTGTGTGTAGATTGATGAGGAACATGTTTTATTAAATCCAATTTAGAATTTGGCTGCAACGTAACAAAATGTGGAAAAAGTGAAGGGGTCTGACTACTGTCCGAATGCACTGTACATGGCAAAACTGATGCTAGATCAGCAATACTGGGCTTGATTGAGCATGCCAGGCAAATTGGATCCAATAAAATGTTTTTAAAAATTGCTAACCCCGCCCATCTGGCACTCCAGACAGACTGGAGCAAACGATCAAACTATTGAACATGTTTTGAATAGTATTTAAACCCAGGGTCTCGAGTGGGCTTCCGAGTGGCGCAGCGGTCTAAGGCACTGCATCTCAGAGCTAGAGGAGTCACTACAGACACCCTGGTTCCAATCCAGGCAATCGGGAGTCCTCATAGGGCAGCGCACAATTGTCCCAGCGTAGTCCGGGTTTGGCCGGTGTAGGCCGTCAATTGTAAAACTGACTTGCCTAAGTCACAGAAACAACAAGTCTGCAGGAGACACAGCGCTGGGTTTACAGTAGAAAGTCAACATCCCTTCAGGTCTTAGGGAAAGGTTGAGCCACAATGTCATTTCACCGGGAAAACACCATTTTGAACAAACTCATTTATTGGACAGCAGCAACCTTATAAGAAGATGAGTTAGAAGGTCCAATGCAGCTGTTTTTTCCTCAATATCAAATTATTTCTGGGTAACAATTATGTACCCTACTGGGATTGTTTTCAATGAAAAGGGCAATTTCTCAAGCAAGAATCTGGCTAGGACTGTCTGGGAGTGTCCTGAGTGGGGAGGAGGAAACAGAAAATGTGCTGTTATTGGCCGAGAGGTTTGGAATCCACTTTCTTAAAGGGTCTATTAACTCTAATTATGATGTCACCATGGAAGGCCAAAACTCCATCCCACCAAAACGGGCTTAAATTTCAGGCCGGTCTTTTACAAACAGATCTCACACTAAAAGGGAATTATCATCATGTTCACGTCTTTGCAGTGTTATTCCAACCTCATAGTGTGGAAATATATATATAAAACACAGGAAACTCACGTGTTTTTGACTGCACTGGGACTCGGGGATGTAGACCAATGAATATACTGTATTTTGATAGTGGAGCAAGCAAAACGCTGACTCTGAATTTAACAAAAGTATTTATTATCTGAGAAAGGGTATATTCATGATTGTTTCAAGTTGTGTTACTGTGTTTGTGGCTAGGGACAGTAAACCTGGAAAGCTATGATACTATATGATTACAGTACGAGGTCAATTATGTCCCCCCCCCGCCCCCGCCTCCCTGTTGTAAAAGAGCACCACAAATACTACCAGCATATCATACCTTATGCCAGTGAAGAACTGCAATGTGTTCATTAGTAATGTGTTTAAGTTGATTGTGTGAGTTTTAAAAAGGGTGAGTTGAATATGGTTTGAATGACTTGAATGAGTTATGAGTGTGAATGGGTTGAATCAATTACATATCCACTTTACTTCTTTACCATTATGGCACCAAAAGGATTTAGTGAAGGGATAAGTGCACAATGAAAACGGTCTATGAATGTTTCAGCGTGAATAAAGTGGTGGTGGTGTGATGTGTAAGGAGAGTTGTGGTTTAAAAAGGTTGAATGAGGTCTAACCTTATAATGGGGTGAAATGGTTGACGGTTTTGATAAATTAAACATCCACTTATCATTGTGGCCTATGACATATCATAACGATGCTTCAAAAAAAACATTAGACTAAATCAAATGTTAAAAGGGATGAATTAGTACGGTAGAATATTTTGTATTTCAAGAATCGAATTTGAATTGGTCTCTGACCTGAGCGGTTCCTGTTGATATTCTCCTCTGCAGCCAGCGGCCATGTATCACTCTGAGTACTGTCCCTGGGAGTGGTAGCGACAGACTTCCCGAACGAGGCCGTGTCCGTGGGAGCGTCCGGGTTCGGATTGTGTGCTTTCTTCTTCTTAGGCAGCTTCTGTTTAGCCATGGCCAGGGAGTAGTACATCCCAAAGTTGTTTACTATAACAGGCACGGGCATGGCGATGGTCAGCACCCCCGCTAGAGCGCACAGCGCGCCCACTATCATGCCCAGCCACGTCTTGGGGTACATGTCCCCGTAGCCCAGGGTGGTCATGGTGACCACGGCCCACCAGAAGGAGATAGGGATATTTTTGAAGTGGGTGTGTTTAGAGCCGCGGGGGTCGTCCGGTTGGGCCCCTATCCTCTCTGCGTAGTAGATCATAGTGGCGAAGATGAGGACGCCCAACGCCAGAAAAACGATAAGCAGGCAGAACTCGTTGACGCTGGCTCTCAACGTGTGGCCGAGAACCCTCAGACCGACGAAATGCCTGGTCAGCTTGAAGATCCGGAGGATCCGGACGAAACGGACTACCCGTAGAAACCCCAGGATGTCGGAGGCTGCTTTAGAGGAGGACAGGCCGCTGAGGCCCATCTCCAGGTAGAAGGGCAGGATGGCCACGAAGTCAATGACGTTTAACATGTTCTTGATGAAGAGCAGCTTGTCGGGGCAGCACACGATGCGGACGAAGAACTCAAAGGTGAACCAGACCACACAAACACCCTCCACCACGGTCAGAATGGGCTTGGTCACCACCTAGAGTAGATCACATTATACATTAGATTATACATTAGATTATACACTAGATTATACATTACATTAGATTATACATTAGATTATACATTAGATTATAGATTACATTAGATTATACATTACATTAGATTATACATTAGATTATACATTAGATTATACATTACATTAGATCATACATTAGATCATACATTACATTAGATTATACATTAGATTATACATTAGATTATACATTACATTAGATTATACATTAGATTATACATTAGATTATACATTACATTAGATTATACATTAGATTATACATTAGATTATACATTACATTAGATTATACATTAGATTATACATTACATTAGATCATACATTACATTAGATCATACATTACATTAGATTATACATTACATTAGATCATACATTACATTAGATTATACATTACATTAGATTATATATTACATTAGATCATACATTACATTAGATTATACATTACATTAGATTATATATTACATTAGATTATACATTACATTAGATTATACATTAGATCATACATTAGATTATATATTAGATTATACATTAGATCATACATTAGATCATACATTAGATCATACATTAGATTAGATTATATATTCAATTATACATTAGATGAGATATTAGATTAAACATTATATTTGATTATACATTAGATTATAATATAGATTATATTATACATTAGATTATATTATACATTAGATTAGATTATACACTAGATTATATATTAGATTAGATTATACACTAGATTATACATTAGATTAGATTATACATGAGATTTTATTATACATTAGATTCGATTATATATTAGATTCTACATTAGATTAGATTATACATTAGATTCTACATTAGATTATATTCAACATTAGATTAGATTATACATTAGATTAGATTATACATTAGCCTTGTTTATATATTCGATTATACATTAGATTAGATTTTACATTAGATTATACATTAGCTTTGTTTATATATTCGATTATACATTAGATTAGATTCTACATTAGATTAGATTTTACATTAGATTCTACATTAGCTTTGTTTATATATTCGATTATACATTAGATTAGATTCTACATTAGATTAGATTTTACATTAGATTCTACATTAGCTTTGTTTATATATTAGATTATACGTTAGATTAGATTATACATTAGCTTTGTTTATATATTCGATTATACATTAGATTAGATTCTACATTAGATTAGATTTTACATTAGATTCTACATTAGCTTTGTTTATATATTAGATTATACATGAGATTTTATTATACATTAGATTCGATTATATATTAGATTCTACATTAGATTAGATTTTACATTAGATTCTACATTAGATTATATTCTACATTAGATTAGATTCTACATTAGATTAGATTCTACATTAGATTAGATTTTACATTAGATTCTACATTAGCTTTGTTTATATATTAGATTATACGTTAGATTAGATTATACATTAGCCTTGTTTATATATTCGATTATACATTAGATTATATTCTACATTAGATTAGATTTTACATTAGATTATACATTAGCTTTGTTTATATATTCGATTATACATTAGATTAGATTCTACATTAGATTAGATTTTACATTAGATTCTACATTAGCTTTGTTTATATATTAGATTATACGTTAGATTAGATTATACATTAGCTTTGTTTATATATTCGATTATACATTAGATTAGATTCTACATTAGATTAGATTTTACATTAGATTCTACATTAGCTTTGTTTATATATTAGATTATACATGAGATTTTATTATACATTAGATTCGATTATATATTAGATTCTACATTAGATTAGATTTTACATTAGATTCTACATTAGATTATATTCTACATTAGATTAGATTCTACATTAGATTAGATTATACATTAGCTTTGTTTATATATTCGATTATACATTAGATTAGATTCTACATTAGATTAGATTTTACATTAGATTCTACATTAGCTTTGTTTATATATTAGATTATACGTTAGATTAGATTATACATTAGCCTTGTTTATATATTCGATTATACATTAGATTAGATTATAGATTAAATTATACATTAGATTATACTATACATTACATTATAGATTCTGTTATACATTTGATTATACATTAGATTATACATTAGAATATACATTAGATTAGATTATACATTAGATTATACATTAGATTATACATTAGATTAGATTATACATTAGATTACACATTAGATGACATTATATATTAGATAATAGATTTGATTATACATTAGACTAGATTATACATTAAAATATACATTAGAATAGATTATGCACTAGATTAGATTATACATTAGATCATACATTAGATTATACATTAGATCATACATTAGATTAGATTATACATTAGATCATACATTAGATTATACATTACATTAGATTATACATTAGAGTAGATTATACATTACATTAGATTATACATTACATTAGATTATACATTAGATCATACATTAGATTAGATTATACATTAGATTATACATTAGATTAGATTATACATTAGATTATACATTAGATTATACATTACATTAGATTATACATTAGATCATACATTACATTAGATTATACATTAGAGTAGATTATACATTACATTAGATTATACATTACATTAGATTATACATTAGAGTAGATTATACATTACATTAGATTATACATTACATTAGATTATACATTAGATCATACATTAGATTAGATTATACATTAGATTATACATTAGATTATACATTACATTAGATTATACATTAGATCATACATTACATTAGATTATACATTAGAGTAGATTATACATTACATTAGATTATACATTAGAGTAGATTATACATTACATTAGATTATACATTACATTAGATTATACATTAGAGTAGATTATACATTACATTAGATTATACATTACATTAGATTATACATTAGATCATACATTAGATTAGATTATACATTAGATTATACATTAGATTAGATTATACATTAGATTATACATTAGATTATACATTAGATTAGATTATACATTACATTAGATTATACATTACATTAGATTATACATTACATTAGATTATACATTAGATCATACATTAGATCATACATTAGATTAGATTATACATTAGATTATACATTAGATTATACATTAGATTATACATTAGATTATACATTAGATTAGATTATACATTAGATTAGATTATACATTACATTAGATTATACATTAGATTATACATTAGATTATACATTAGATTATACATTAGATCATACATTAGATTAGATTATACATTACATTAGATTATACATTAGATTATACATTAGATTATACATTAGATTATACATTAGATTATACATTACATTATACATTACATTATACATTACATTAGATTATACATTAGATCATACATTAGAGTAGATTATACATTAGATGATACATTAGAGTAGATTATACATTACATTAGATTATACATTAGATCATACATTAGAGTAGATTATACATTACATTAGATTATACATTAGATTATACATTAGATTATACATTAGATTATACATTAGATTAGATTATACATTACATTAGATTATACATTAGATTATACATTAGATTAGATTATATATTACATTAGATTATACATTAGATTATACATTAGAATATACATTACATTAGATTATACATTACATTAGATTATACATTAGATTATACATTAGATACATTAGATTATACATTAGATTATACATTACATTAGATTATACATTAGATTATACATTAGATTATACATTAGATTATACATTACATTAGATTATACATTAGATTATACATTAGATTATACATTAGATTATACATTAGATTATACATTACATTAGATTATACATTAGATTATACATTAGATTATACATTACATTAGATTATACATTAGATTATACATTACATTAGATTATACATTAGATTATACATTACATTAGATTATACATTAGATTATACATTAGATTATACATTACATTAGATTATACATTAGATTATACATTACATTAGATTATACATTAGATTATACATTAGATTATACATTACATTAGATTATACATTAGATTATACATTAGATTATACATTAGATTATACATTAGATTATACATTAGATTAGATTATACATTAGATTATACATTAGATTATACATTAGATTATACATTAGATTATACATTACATTAGATTATACATTAGATTATACATTAGATCATACATTACATTAGATTATACATTAGAGTAGATTATACATTACATTAGATTATACATTAGATTATACATTAGATTATACATTACATTAGATTATACATTAGATCATACATTACATTAGATTATACATTAGATTATACATTACATTAGCCTTGTTTATATATTCGATTATACATTAGATTAGATTATAGATTAAATTATACATTAGATTATACTATAGATTCTGTTATACATTAGATTATAGATTATATATTAGATTATAGATTTGATTATACATTAGATTATACATTAGAATATACATTAGATTAGATTATACACTAGATTAGATTATACATTAGATTACAGATTAGATTATACATTAGATTATAGATTAGATTATACATTAGATTATAGATTAGATTATACACTAGATTAGATTATACATTAGATTATAGATTAGATTATACATTAGATTAGATTATACACTAGATTAGATTATACATTAGATTACACATTAGATTACATTATATATTAGATAATAGATTTGATTATACATGGTCTAATGTTGTTATGGTCTAATGGTCTAATGTTGTTATGGTCTAATGTTGTTATGATCTAATGTTGTTATGGTCTAATGCTGTTATGGTCTAATGTTGTTATGGTCTAATGTTGTTATGATCTAATGGTCTAATGTTGTTATGATCTAATGGTCTAATGTTGTTATGGTCTAATGTTGTTATGGTCTAATGTTGTTATGGTCTAATGTTGTTATGGTCCAATGTTGTTATGGTCTAATGCTGTTATGGTCTAATGTTGTTATGGTCTAATGGTCTAATGTTGTTATGGTCTAATGGTCTAATGTTGTTATGGTCTAATGTTGTTATGATCTAATGTTGTTATGGTCTAATGTTGTTATGGTCTAATGTTGTTATGGTCTAATGTTGTTATGGTCTAATGTTGTTATGGTCTAATGTTGTTATGGTCTAATGTTGTTATGGTCTAATGGTCTAATGTTGTTATGATCTAATGTTGTTATGGTCTAATGTTGTTATGGTCTAATGTTATGGTTAGTTATGGTCTAATGGTCTAATGTTGTTATGGTCTAATGTTGTTATGGTCTAATGTTGTTATGGTCTAATGGTCTAATGTTGTTATGATCTAATGTTGTTATGATCTAATGTTGTTATGATCTAATGGTCTAATGTTGTTATGGTCTATTGTTGTTATGGTCTAATGTTGTTATGGTATAATGTTGTTATGGTCTAATGTTGTTATGGTCTAATGGTCTAATGTTGTTATGGTCTAATGTTGTTATGGTCTAATGTTGTTATGGTCTAATGTTGTTATGGTCTAATGCTGTTATGGTCTAATGGTCTAATGTTGTTATGGTCTAATGGTCTAATGTTGTTATGGTCTAATGGTCTAATGTTGTTATGGTCTAATGGTCTAATGTTGTTATCGTAGAATGTATGCACACATGACTGTAAGTCGCTTTGGATAAAAGCGTCTGCTAAATGGCATATATTATACATTAGACTAGATTATACATTAAAATATACATTAGAATAGATTATGCACTAGATTAGATTATACATTAGATTACACATTAGATTAGATTATAGATCATATTAGGTAACACATTAGATTATAGATTAGATGATTTTACATTAGTTTTGTTTTTTATGAATGACATTTTTTTTACCCCCTTTTTCTCCCCAACTCATGAACATGAACGGGCTCCGGAGAGACGAAGGTCGAGAATCATGCATCCTCCGAAACACAACCCAACCAAGCCGCACTGCTTCTTAACACAGCAAGCATCCATCCCGGAAGCCAGCCGCACCAATGTGTCGGAGGAAATACAGTACACCTAGCGACCTGGTCAGCGTGCACTGCGCTTAGATTATACATTAGATTAGATTATACATTAGCTTTGATTATACATCAAATCAGATTATAGATTAGATTATAGATTATATTATTGAATTTAAATTCAGGGATCATTAAAGTATCAATAAAGTTGAAGTCGGAAGTTTAAATACATTTAGGTTGGAGTCATTAAAACTCATTTTTCAACCACTCCAAAATTTTCTTGTTACCAAACTATAGTTTTGGCAAATCGGTTAGGACATCTATTTTGTGCATGACACAAGTCATTTTTCCAACAATTGTTTACAGACAGATTATTTCACTTATAATTCACTGTATCACAATTCCAGTGGGTCAGAAGTTTACATACACTAAATTGACTGTACATTTAAACAGCTAGGAAAAGTCCAGAAAATGATGCCATGGCTCTAGAAGCTTCTGATAGGCTAATTGACATCAATAGAGCCAATTTGAGGTATATCTGTGGATGTATTTCAAGGTCTACCTTCAAACTCAGTGCCTCTTTGCTTGGCATCATGGGAAAATCAAACAAAATCATCCAAGATCTCAGAAAATAATTGTAGACCTCCACAAGTCTGGTTTATCCTTGGGAGCAATTGTATAAACAATAGTACGCAAGTATAAACACCATGGGACCAGGCAGCCGTCATACCGCTCAGGAAGGGGTTCTGTCTCCTAGAGATGAATGTACTTTGTTGCGAAAAGTGCAAATCTATCCCAGAACCAAGATCACCTCCTCAGTGTGGTTCCCCACCACCACGCGTTCTGTTGTACATACAGTAGTACTACGTAGAGCCTATTTACATCTAAGTATCTCTCTCACCTTCACCAAGATCACCTCCTCAGTGTGGTTCCCCACCACCACGCGTTCCGTGTGGTTCTGCAGGTCGTTGAAGTACTCGTGAGTCTCCAGGCAGAACGTAGTGATGGAAATCAGGATAAAGAACAGAGAGGCAAAAGCTATACCCTGCAACGAGACAATCAATCAATCAATCAATCAATACATTGACACATCAAATCAATTAAATGTATTTTTAATAATATATAATAATATATGCCATTTAGCAGACGCTTTTATCCAAAGCGACTTACAGTCATGTGTGCATACATTCTACGTATGGGTGGTCCCGGGGATCGAACCCACTACCCTGGCGTTACAAGCGCCATGCTCTACCAACTGAGCTACAGAAGGACCACACTAAAGTCCGTTTTACATAAGCAGTTGTCAGAAAGTGCTTTCATTAGAACAAAACACTCAAAGTCAGTGAGAGGAAACATGTTGGACAGGACATAGTTACATACTAGTTACTATAGTAACGGCATTGTACTAGCAGAGTAACGGAGCTGAGCATTTTCTGCTATTACACAAACGCAGTAGGGACTTACACACGCTGTTACTTGTGTAAGGTGTTACTGAGAAATATACAGATAACATGATCCATTGTACTTACAGAGGATCCATTAAAACTGTTAGAGAGAACACAGTTACTCGCCTACAGCTTTTATTTCAACATTACTGGCTGACTTCTGTTGTTTTCACTTCAGCAAGCTAACAATTATTCTGTAAAAATACAAGTCCAGGACAGTCACACCACAGAACCAACAGCAGGGAACAGTCACACCACAGAACCATCAGCAGGTAACAGTCACACCACAGAACCATCAGCAGGTAACAGTCACACCACAGAACCAACAGCAGGTAACAGTCACACCACAGAACCAACTGCAGGTAACAGTCACACCAACAGCAGGTAACAGTCACACCAACAGCAGGTAACAGTCACACCACAGAACCAACAGCAGGTAACAGTCACACCACAGAACCAACAGCAGGTAACAGTCACACCACAGAACCAACAGCAGGGAACAGTCACACCAACAGCAGGTAACAGTCACACCACAGAACCAACAGCAGGTAACAGTCACACCACAGAACCAACAGCAGGTAACAGTCACACCACAGAACCAACAGCAGGTAACAGTCCCACCAACAGCAGGTAACAGTCACACCAACAGCAGGTAACAGTCACACCAACAGCAGGTAACAGTCACACCAACAGCAGGTAACAGTCACACCAACAGCAGGTAACAGTCACACCACAGAACCAACAGCAGGTAACAGTCACACCAACAGCAGGGAACAGTCACACCAACAGCAGGTAACAGTCACACCACAGAACCAACAGCAGGTAACAGTCACACCACAGAACCAATAGCAGGTAACAGTCACACCAACAGCAGGGAACAGTCACACCAACAGCAGGTAACAGTCACACCACAGAACCAACAGCAGGTAACAGTCACACCACAGAACCAACAGCAGGTAACAGTCACACCACAGAACCAACAGCAGGTAACAGTCACACCAACAGCAGGTAACAGTCACACCAACAGCAGGTAACAGTCACACCACAGAACCAACAACAGGCAACAGTCACACCAACAGCAGGTAACAGTCACACCAACAGCAGGGAACAGTCACACCAACAGCAGGTAACAGTCACACCAACAGCAGGTAACAGTCACACCAACAGCAGGTAACAGTCACACCACAGAACCAACAGCAGGCAACAGTCACACCACAGAACCAACAGCAGGTAACAGTCACACCAACAGCAGGTAACAGTCACACCAACAGCAGGTAACAGTCACACCACAGAACCAACAGCAGGTAACAGTCACACCACAGAACCAACAGCAGGTAACAGTCACACCACAGAACCAACAGCAGGTAACAGTCACACCACAGAACCAACAGCAGGTAACAGTCACACCACAGAACCAACAGCAGGTAACAGTCACACCACAGAACCAACAGCAGGTAACAGTCACACCACAGAACCAACAGCAGGGAACAGTCACACCAACAGCAGGGAACAGTCACACCAACAGCAGGTAACAGTCACACCAACAGCAGGTAACAGTCACACCAACAGCAGGGAACAGTCACACCAACAGCAGGTACTACACAATTGATGATGTAAAGCTAATGGTTAACAAGGGCGAGAGGATGAATCTGGTCAGCATTCACACTCAGACCAGAAAACAACTCAGATTCCAGAGCAACAGCCTCTATAATCTGTCAGTGCTGTAAAACAGGGCAGGCTGCATTGTGAGGGCCTCCAGCCATTATCAGCCACAAGGCCCATCATCTAACCAGCCATGAGCCACATCCAGCCACAAGGCCCATCATCTAACCAGCCATGAGCCACTACGCAGCCACAAGGCCCATCATCTAACCAGCCATCAGCCACAAGGCCCATCATCTACTATGCAGCCACAAGGCCCAACATCTAACCGGCCATCAGCCACTATGTAGCCACAAGGCCCATCATCTAACCAGCCATGAGCCACTACGCAGCCACAAGGCCCATCATCTAACCAGCCACCAGCCACTATGCAGCCACAAGGCCCATCATCTAACCAGCCATCAGCCACAAGGCCCATCATCTACTATGCAGCCACAAGGCCCAACATCTAACCGGCCATCAGCCACTATGTAGCCACAAGGCCCATCATCTAACCAGCCATGAGCCACTACGCAGCCACAAGGCCCATCATCTAACCAGCCACCAGCCACTATGCAGCCACAAGGCCCATCATCTAACCAGCCATCAGCCACAAGGCCCATCATCTACTATGCAGCCACAAGGCCCAACATCTAACCGGCCATCAGCCACTATGTAGCCACAAGGCCCATCATCTAACCGGCCATCAGTCACTATGCAGCCACAAGGCCCATCATCTACCCAGCCACCAGCCACAAGGCACATCATCTACCCAGCCACCAGCCACAAGGCACATCATCTACCCAGCCACCAGCCACAAGGCACATCATCTACCCAGCCACCAGCCACAAGGCACATCATCTACCCAGCCACCAGCCACAAGGCACATCATCTACCCAGCCACCAGCCACAAGGCCCATCATCTACCCAGCCACCAGCCACTATGCAGCCACAAGGCCCATCATCTACCCAGCCACCAGCCACTATGCAGCCACAAGGCCCATCAGAGATGGAGGAAGGAGGCCCAGAGAGGCTTGGAAACACAGACATGTTTACATCAGCTCTCCATTAGATCTCACCTGATAACTACCAAGACTTTTCTGAGTCTCTGTAAATTCTGTTAAGTTCTATTATTGTCATCGCTTGTCGATCAAATCTAGTATGATAAAGAATAATTACAGGATTAAACACCTACGTGTAGTTCTGTGGAGGCTGCTGAGGGGAGGACGGCTCATAATAACATCTGGAATGGATTTTCAGTGGGAATGGAATCAAACACATCAAACACGTTGGTTTCCATGTAGTTGATACCATTTCCATTGACCCCATTCTGGTCGTTGTTATGAGCCGTCCTCCCCTCAGCAGCCTCCACTGGTCTCGTTGAACTGTTTACAGAGGAGGATCATGGCAGGTGTCGGTTCTGCCTCTGACCTTAAACTCAGTTTCACCACTGAGAGTCCCTGGTCCAAGCATTAACCCCATTTCCTGCTCATCTCCCACAATAACTCTGTACGGGTTAGAGTTAGCATTGTGTTTGTGTTAGCATTGTAAATAAATCCAAAAGTACTGTACAGCTGATTGATTTGTGTGGGGAAGTAGATATGGCGGATACCTGGTGCCTGAATGGCATTGATGACAAGGTACATATTTAACCAGCTGTTATCCAGGTGAGCAGGAGGACGAGAGAGGACACAGATGTATTCCAATCCGTCCATGATGCTACAGTCAGAGCTAATAACACTAGAGTCCTCTCACAGGCACAGGGTCGACTCAAATTGCGCCCTATTTCCTACATAGTGCACTCCTTTTGACCAGGGCCCTTGTACAAAGTAGTGCACTACAGAAGAAAAAGGGCCCCATATGGAATGCATTACAGAATATACGAGGGAATATGAAAAGAGACGGTTTTCAGACGTGTTATTTGTTGATAGCGACAGTTTGTCAACCTCTGTACTCAGTCAGTCACATCCTAATCAACACCAGCTTCATGATGAGCAACATACATGCTATAATGACTAGCTAGATGATTAATGACTACATCTCACTGAAGACAGCTACATCACACTAAAGACAGCTACATCACACTAAAGACAGCTACATCACACTGGAGACAGTTACATCACACTGAACACAGCTACATCACACTGAACACAGCTACATCACACTGAAGACAGCTACACTGAAGACAGCTACAGCTACACACTGAAGACAGCTACATCACACTGAACACAGCTACATCACACTGAAGAAAGCTACATCACACTGAACACAGCTACATCACACTGAAGACAGCTACATCACACTGAACACAGCTACATCACACTGAAGACAGCTACATTACACTGAACACAGCTACATCACACTGAAGACAGCTACATCACACTGAAGACAGCTACATTACACTGAACACAGCTACATCACACTGAAGACAGCTACATCACACTGAAGACAGCTACATCACACTGAAGACAGCTACAGCTACATCACACTGAAGACAGCTACATCACACTGAAGACAGCTACATCACACTGAAGACAGCTACAGCTACATCACACTGAAGACAGCTACATCACACTGAACACAGCTACATCACACTGAAGAAAGCTACATCACACTGAAGACAGCTACAGCTACATCACACTGAAGACAGCTACAGTCACACTGAAGACAGCTACATCACACTGAAGACAGCTACATCACACTGAACACAGCTACATCACACTGAACACAGCTACATCACACTGAAGACAGCTACATTACACTGAACACAGCTACATCACACTGAAGACAGCTACATCACACTGAAGACAGCTACATTACACTGAACACAGCTACATCACACTGAAGACAGCTACATCACACTGAAGACAGCTACATCACACTGAAGACAGCTACAGCTACATCACACTGAAGACAGCTACATTACACTGAAGACAGCTACAGCTACATCACACTGAAGACAGCTACATCACACCTGAAGACAGCTACATCACACTGAAGACAGCTACAGCTACATCACACTGAAGACAGCTACAGCTACATCACACTGAAGACAGCTACAGTTACATCACACTGAACACAGCTACATCACACTGAACACAGCTACATCACACTGAACACAGCTACATCACACTGAAGACAGCTACAGTACACTGAACACAGCTACATCACACTGAAGACAGCTACATCACACTGAAGACAGCTGAACACAGCTACATCACACTGAAGACAGCTACATCACACTGAAGACAGCTACAGCTACATCACACTGAAGACAGCTACATCACACTGAAGACAGCTACATCACACTGAAGACAGCTACATCACACTGAAGACAGCTACATCACACTGAAGACAGCTACAGCTACATCACACTGAAGACAGCTACATCACACTGAAGACAGCTACAGCTACATCACACTGAACACAGCTACATCACACTGAAGAAAGCTACATCACACTGAAGACAGCTACAGCTACATCACACTGAAGACAGCTACAGCTACATCACACTGAAGACAGCTACAGTTACATCACACTGAAGACAGCTACATCACACTGAACACAGCTACATCACACTGAAGACAGCTACATCACACTGAAGACAGCTACATCACACTGAACACAGCTACATCACACTGAAGACAGCTACATCACACTGAAGAAAGCTACATCACACTGAACACAGCTACATCACACTGAAGACAGCTACATCACACTGAAGACAGCTACATCACACTGAACACAGCTACATCACACTGAAGACAGCTACATCACACTGAAGACAGCTACATCACACTGAAGACAGTTACATCACACTGAAGAAAGCTACATCACACTGAAGACAGTTACATCACACTGAAGACAGCTACATCACACTGAAGACAGCTACATCACACTGAAGACATCACACTGAAGACAGCTACATCACACTGAAGACAGTTACATCACACTGAAGACAGTTACATCACACTGAACACAGCTACATCACACTGAAGACAGCTACATCACACTGAAGACAGCTACATCACACTGAAGACAGCTACATCACACTGAAGACAGCTACAGCTACATCACACTGAAGACAGATACATCACACTGAAGACAGCTACAGCTACATCAGACTGAAGACAGCTACATCACACTGAAGACAGCTACAGCTACATCACACTGAAGACAGATACATCACACTGAAGACAGCTACAGCTACATCAGACTGAAGACAGCTACATCACACTGAAGACAGCTACAGCTACATCAGACTGAAGACAGCTACATCACACTGAAGACAGCTACAGCTACATCACACTGAAGACAGCTACATCACACTGAAGACAGCTACAGCTACATCAGACTGAAGACAGATACATCACACTGAAGACAGCTACAGCTACATCAGACTGAAGACAACTACATCACACTGAAGACAGCTACAGCTACATCATACTGAAGACAGCTACAGTTACATCACACTGAAGACAGCTACAGCTACATCACACTGAAGACAGCTACATCACACTGAAGACAGCTACAGCTACATCACACTGAAGACAGCTACAGTTACATCACACTGAAGACAGCTACAGTTACATCACACTGAAGACAGCTACAGCTACATCACACTGAAGACAGCTACATCACACTGAAGACAGCTACAGCTACATCACACTGAAGACAGCTACAGTTACATCAGACTGAAGACAGCTACATCACACTGAAGACAGCTACAGCTACATCAGACTGAAGACAGATACATCACACTGAAGACAGCTACATCACACTGAAGACAGCTACAGCTACATCACACTGAAGACAGCTACAGTTACATCACACTGAAGACAGCTACATTACACTGAAGACAGCTACAGTTACATCACACTGAAGACAGCTACATCACACTGAAGACAGCTACAGTTACATCACACTGAAGACAGCTACATCACACTGAAGACAGCTACAGTTACATCACACTGAAGACAGCTACATCACACTGAAGACCGCTACATCACACTGAAGACAGCT
Source organism: Oncorhynchus gorbuscha (assembly GCF_021184085.1). NCBI lineage: Eukaryota > Metazoa > Chordata > Actinopteri > Salmoniformes > Salmonidae > Oncorhynchus > Oncorhynchus gorbuscha. Next base: position 100,561,615 of record NC_060175.1, read on the forward strand.
ACATCACACTGAACACAGCTACATCACACTGAAGACAGCTACATCACACTGAACACAGCTACATCACACTGGAGACAGCTACATCACACTGAAGACAGTTACATCAGACTGGAGACAGCTACAGCTACATCACACTGAAGACAGCTACATCACACTGAAGACAGCTACAGCTACATCACACTGAAGACAGCTACATCACACTGAAGACAGCTACAGCTACATCAGACTGAAGACAGCTACATCACACTGAAGACAGCTACAGCTACATCACACTGAAGACAGCTACAGTTACATCACACTGAAGACAGCTACAGCTACATCACACTGAAGACAGCTACAGTTACATCACACGGAAGACAGCTACACCACACTGAAGACAGCTACAGTTACATCACACTGAAGACAGCTACATCACACTGAAGACCGCTACATCACACTGAAGACAGCTACATCACACTGAACACAGCTACATCACACTGAAGACAGCTACATCACACTGAAGACAGCTACATCACACTGGAGACAGCTACATCACACTGAAGACAGTTACATCACACTGGAGACAGCTACAGCTACATCACACTGAAGACAGCTACATCACACTGAAGACAGTTACAGTTACATCACACTGAAGACAGCTACATCACACTGAAGACAGCTACAGCTACATCACACTGAAGACAGTTTCAGTTACATCACACTGAAGACAGTTACAGCTACATCACACTGAAGACAGCTACATCACACTGAAGACAGTTACAGCTACATCACACTGAAGACAGTTACATCACACTGAAGACAGTTACAGCTACATCACACTGAAGACAGTTACATCACACTGAAGACAGTTACAGCTACATCACACTGAAGACAGTTACAGCTACATCACACTGAAGACAGTTACAGCTACATCACACTGAAGACAGTTACAGCTACATCACACTGAAGACAGTTACAGCTACATCACACTGAAGACAGCTACATCACACTGAAGACAGCTACAGCTACATCACACTGAAGACAGCTACAGTTACATCACACTGAAGACAGCTACAGTTACATCACACTGAAGACAGCTACAGCTACATCACACTGAAGACAGCTACAGTTACATCACACTGAAGACAGCTACATCACACTGAACACAGCTACATCACACTGAAGACAGCTACATCACACTGAACACAGCTACATCACACTGAAGACAGCTACATCACACTGAAGAAAGCTACATCACACTGAACACAGCTACATCACACTGAAGAAAGCTACATCACACTGAACACAGCTACATCACACTGAAGACAGCTACATCACACTGAAGACAGCTACATCACACTGAACACAGCTACATCACACTGAAGACAGCTACATCACACTGAAGACAGCTACATCACACTGAAGACAGTTACATCACACTGAAGAAAGCTACATCACACTGAAGACAGTTACATCACACTGAAGAAAGCTACATCACACTGAAGACAGCTACATCACACTGAACACAGCTACATCACACTGAAGACAGCTACATCACACTGAAGACAGTTACATCACACTGAAGACAGTTACATCACACTGAACACAGCTACATCACACTGAAGACAGCTACATCACACTGAAGAAAGCTACATCACACTGAAGACAGCTACATCACACTGAAGACAGCTACATCACACTGAAGACAGCTACAGCTACATCACACTGAAGACAGATACATCACACTGAAGACAGCTACAGCTACATCAGACTGAAGACAGCTACATCACACTGAAGACAGCTACAGCTACATCACACTGAAGACAGATACATCACACTGAAGACAGCTACAGCTACATCAGACTGAAGACAGCTACATCACACTGAAGACAGCTACAGCTACATCAGACTGAAGACAGCTACATCATACTGAAGACAGCTACAGCTACATCAGACTGAAGACAGCTACATCACACTGAAGACAGCTACAGCTACATCAGACTGAAGACAGATACATCACACTGAAGACAGCTACAGCTACATCAGACTGAAGACAACTACATCACACTGAAGACAGCTACAGCTACATCATACTGAAGACAGCTACAGTTACATCACACTGAAGACAGCTACAGCTACATCACACTGAAGACAGCTACATCACACTGAAGACAGCTACAGCTACATCACACTGAAGACAGCTACAGTTACATCACACTGAAGACAGCTACAGTTACATCACACTGAAGACAGCTACAGCTACATCACACTGAAGACAGCTACATCACACTGAAGACAGCTACAGCTACATCACACTGAAGACAGCTACAGTTACATCAGACTGAAGACAGCTACATCACACTGAAGACAGCTACAGCTACATCAGACTGAAGACAGATACATCACACTGAAGACAGCTACATCACACTGAAGACAGCTACAGCTACATCACACTGAAGACAGCTACAGTTACATCACACTGAAGACAGCTACATTACACTGAAGACAGCTACAGTTACATCACACTGAAGACAGCTACATCACACTGAAGACAGCTACAGTTACATCACACTGAAGACAGCTACATCACACTGAAGACAGCTACAGTTACATCACACTGAAGACAGCTACATCACACTGAAGACCGCTACATCACACTGAAGACAGCTACATCACACTGAACACAGCTACATCACACTGAAGACAGCTACATCACACTGAACACAGCTACATCACACTGGAGACAGCTACATCACACTGAAGACAGTTACATCACACTGGAGACAGCTACAGCTACATCACACTGAAGACAGCTACATCACACTGAAGACAGCTACAGCTACATCACACTGAAGACAGCTACATCACACTGAAGACAGCTACAGCTACATCAGACTGAAGACAGCTACATCACACTGAAGACAGCTACAGCTACATCACACTGAAGACAGCTACAGTTACATCACACTGAAGACAGCTACAGCTACATCACACTGAAGACAGCTACAGTTACATCACACTGAAGACAGCTACATCACACTGAAGACAGCTACAGTTACATCACACTGAAGACAGCTACATCACACTGAAGACCGCTACATCACACTGAAGACAGCTACATCACACTGAACACAGCTACATCACACTGAAGACAGCTACATCACACTGAAGACAGCTACATCACACTGGAGACAGCTACATCACACTGAAGACAGTTACATCACACTGGAGACAGCTACAGCTACATCACACTGAAGACAGCTACATCACACTGAAGACAGTTACAGTTACATCACACTGAAGACAGCTACATCACACTGAAGACAGCTACAGCTACATCACACTGAAGACAGTTACAGTTACATCACACTGAAGACAGTTACAGCTACATCACACTGAAGACAGCTACATCACACTGAAGACAGTTACAGCTACATCACACTGAAGACAGTTACATCACACTGAAGACAGTTACAGCTACATCACACTGAAGACAGTTACATCACACTGAAGACAGTTACAGCTACATCACACTGAAGACAGTTACAGCTACATCACACTGAAGACAGTTACAGCTACATCACACTGAAGACAGCTACATCACACTGAAGACAGCTACAGCTACATCACACTGAAGACAGCTACAGTTACATCACACTGAAGACAGCTACAGTTACATCACACTGAAGACAGTTACAGCTACATCACACTGAAGACAGTTACAGTTACATCACACTGAAGACAGCTACAGCTACATCACACTGAAGACAGCTACAGTTACATCACACTGAAGACAGCTACAGTTACATCACACTGAAGACAGCTACAGCTACATCACACTGAAGACAGCTACAGTTACATCAGACTGAAGACAGCTACAGTTACATCACACTGAAGACAGCTACAGCTACATCACACTGAAGACAGCTACAGTTACATCACACTGAAGACAGCTACAGTTACATCACACTGAAGACAGCTACATCACACTGAACATAGTTACATTTTGTAATGGATACATCACATTTCAATATTTTTGGGGGGGACAGAATGAGCCCTATCAATCTTTTGATGACGGAAGGAAACACTTTACAAAGAAAAGACAAGTCTAGAGTACATCTTTACAAAGAAAAGACACATCTAGAGTACATCTTTACAAAGAAAAGACACATCTAGAGTACATCTTTACAAAGAAAAGACATCTAGAGTACATCTTTACGAAGAAAATGTGTATCTCCTCTTCTCTAGTCTGTTCTCTGTTCTGTTCTCTAGTCTCTGGTCTGTTCTCTGGTCTGTTCTCTGGTCTGTGGTCTCTAGTCTGTTCTCTGGTCTATTACTGGGCTGTTCTCTGGTCTGTTCTCCAGTCTGTTCTCTGGTCTCTGGTCTGTTCTCTAGACTCTGGTCTGGTCTCTGGTCTGTTCTCTGATCTCTGGTCTGTTCTCTGGTCTCTGGTCTGTTCTCTGGTCTGTGGTCTCTAGTCTGTTCTCTGGTCTATTACTGGGCTGTTCTCTGGTCTGTTCTCCAGTCTGTTCTCTGGTCTCTGGTCTGTTCTCTAGACTCTGGTCTGGTCTCTGGTCTGTTCTCTGATCTCTGGTCTGTTCTCTGGTCTCTGGTCTGTTCTCTGGTCTGTGGTCTCTAGTCTGTTCTCTGGTCTATTACTGGGCTGTTCTCTGGTCTGTTCTCTAGTCTGTTCTCTGGTCTCTGGTCTGTTCTCTATGTTCTCTGGTCTCTCGTCTGTTCTCTGGTCTCTCGTCTGTTCTCTGGTCTATTCTCTGGTCTCTGGTCTGTTCTCTAGTCTCTGGTCTGTTCTCTGGTCTGTTCTCTAGTGTCTGGTCTGTTCTCTGGTCTGTTCTCTGGTCTGTTCTCCCGTCTGTTCTCTGGTCTGTTCTCTGGTCTCTAGTCTGCACAGTTGGTCCCATGTCTCTGGTCTGGTCTGTACAGTAGGTCCCAAGTCTCTGGTCTGGTCTGTACAGTTGGTCCCAGGTCTCTGGTCTGGTCTGTACAGTAGGTCCCAAGTCTCTGGTCTGGTCTGTACAGTAGGTCAGTACAGGTCCCAGGTCTCTGGTCTGGTCTCTGGTCTGGTCTGTACAGTCCCAGGTCCCTGTAGGGTCTCAGGTCTGGTCTGGTCTGTAGATCCCAGGTCAGGTCTGCACAGTGGTCTGGTCTGTATAGTAGGTCTCAGGTCTCTGGTCTGGTCTGCACAGTAGGTCTCGGGTCTCTGGTCTGGTCTGGTCTGTATAGTAGGTCCCAAGTCTCTGGTCTGGTCTGGTCTGTACAGTAGGTCCCAGGTCTCTGGTCTGGTCTGTACAGTTGGTCCCAGGTCTCTGGTCTGTACAGCAGGTCTCAGGTCCCAGGTCTCTGGTCTGGTCTGTACAGTAGACCCAGGCTTCTGGTCTGTATAGTAGGTCCCAGGTCTCTGGTCTGGTCGGTCCCAGGTCTCTGGTCTGGTCTGTATAGTAGGTCCCAGGTCTCTGGTCTGGTCTGCACAGTAGGTCTCAGGTCTCTGGTCTGGTCTGGTCTGTATAGTAGGTCTCAGGTCTCTTGTCTGGTCTGCACAGTAGGTCCCAGGTCTCTGGTCTGGTCTGTAAAGTAGGTCCCAGCTCTCTGGTCTGGTCTGTATAGTAGGTCCCAGGTCTCTTGTCTGGTCTGCAGGTAGGTCCCAGGTCTCTGGTCTGGCTGTACAGTAGGTCCCAGGTCTCTGGTCTGGTCTGTACAGTAGGTCCCAGGTCTCTGGTCTGGTCTGTACAGTCTCTGGTCTGGTCTATAGAGGTCCCAGGTCTCTGGTCTGTATAGTAGGTCCCAGGTCTCTGGGTCTCTGGTCTGTTGGTCTCTGGTCTGTTCTCTAGTCTCTGGTCTGTTCTCTGGTCTGTTCTCTAGTGTCTGGTCTGTACACAGTTGGTCCCAGACCTGGTCTGGTCTGTACAGTAGGTTTCAGGTCTCTGGTCTGGTCTGTACAGTTGGTCCCAGGTCTCTGGTCTGGTCTGTACAGTAGGTCTCAGGTCTCTGGTCTGGTCTGTACAGTAGGTCCCAGGTCTCTGGTCTGGTCTGTACAGCAGATCTCAGGTCCTGGTCAGGTCTCTGGTCTGGTCTGTATCTCAGGTCTCTTGTCTGGTCTGCACAGTAGGTCCAGACACAGGTCAGGTCTCTGGTCTGGTCTGGTCTGACTCAGGTCTCTGGTCTGGTCTGTACAGTAGGTCCAGGTCTCTGGTCTGGTCTGTACAGTAGGTCCCAGGTCTCTGGTCTGGTCCCAGGTCTCTGGTCTTGTACATCCAGGTCCCAGGTCTCTGGTCTGGTCTGTACAGTAGGTCCCAGGTCTCTGGTCTGGTCTGTACAGTAGGTCTCAGGTCTCTGGTCTGGTCTATACAGTAGGTCCCAGGTCCCAGGGGTCTCACAAGGCCCTCTCCTGTCCCACAGAGAATGCAGGTCCCTTGGGTTTCTCCTGCACAACAGAAGGGCATGGAGACACTTCTCCAGGGAACTGTGGAACTGTGGAGATGTTGAGTGAGCCGGAGGACAAAGACAAAAGCCCTCCCTCCCTCCCACTCTCCCTTCCTGCCTCCCTCACACTCTCCTTCCCTCCCTCCCTTCCTCATCCTCTGTCTACCTGCCTCAAGAGAAACAAGACAATCCCCCTGATTGACAATTAGAAACCCAGTTACCAGGGAGCTGTGGAGTTATGGAGGCATGAAGGCCAGCCAGTCTACAAGGCCAGCTACTGAAGCTACTCAGCCTGCCTTGTGTCTGGCCCTGGAAGAACAATACCCCTGGATGCAGAAACAAACCCAGTTAGCAGGGACTTCATCTCTCTCCTCTGACTTTTTAATGTGTGACATCAAGTTTGTTTCTGCCAATTCAGTGTGGTAAACAGAACAGTACAACATTGTCAAATCAATCATCCAATATTGCAGAGAGACATTTAAAATTGGGAAGCAGAGGACCTACTTCAGTAAATTGTCTAGCTCTAATAATTTCCCGAACACTGTGACTTGGTCTGTACAGATTGTTTGCACAGAACTTTCTGCACTGTACTGAGAGATACTCTACAGTCTGTTCACACCAACCACCTCACAAACTGAACTGAGAGACTCTACAGTCTGTTCACACCAACCACCTCACAAACTGAACAGATGAAGTTGTTTCCATTGTGTCCCCTCATCAACAACTTTCCAGACCAGACAGATCCAGACCAGACACATCCAGACCAGACCAGACACATCCAGACAGACAGACACATCCAGACCAGACACCTCCAGACCAGACACCTCCAGACCAGACACATCCAGACCAGACACCCAGACCAGACACATCCAGACCAGACCCAGACCAGACACATCCAGACCAGACACCTCCAGACCAGACACATCCAGACCAGACCCAGACCAGACACAACCAGACCAGACCAGACACATCCAGACAGACCAGACACATCCAGAACAGACCAGACACATCCAGACCAGACACATCCAGACCAGACACATCCAGACCAGACCAGACACAACCAGACCAGACACAACCAGACCAGACACAACCAGACCAGACACATCCAGACAGACCAGACACATCCAGACCAGACCAGACACATCCAGACCAGACAGACCAGACACATCCAGACCAGACACATCCAGACCAGACCATCCAGACCAGACACATCCAGACCAGACCAGACACAACCAGACCAGACACAACCAGACCAGACCAGACAGACCAGACACATCCAGACAGACCAGACACATCCAGACCAGACACATCCAGAACAGACCAGACACATCCAGACCAGACACATCCAGACCAGACCAGACACATCCAGACCAGACCAGACACATCCAGACCAGACCAGACACATCCAGACCAGACCAGACACATCCAGACCAGACACATCCAGACCAGACCAGACACATCCAGACCAGACCAGACACATCCAGACCAGACACATCCAGACCAGACAGACATCCAGACCAGACCATCCAGACACCAGACCAGACACATCCAGACCAGACAGACATCCAGACAGACATCCAGACCAGACACATCCAGACCAGACACATCCAGAACAGACCAGACACATCCAGACCAGACACATCCAGACCAGACACATCCAGACCAGACACATCCAGACCAGACACATCCAGAACAGACCAGACACATCCAGAACAGACCAGACACATCCAGACCAGACACATCCAGACCAGACACATCCAGAACAGACCAGACACATCCAGACCAGACCAGACACATCCAGACCAGACACATCCAGACCAGACCAGACACATCCAGACCAGACCAGACACATCCAGAACAGACCAGACACATCCAGAACAGACCAGACACATCCAGACCAGACACATCCAGACCAGACACATCCAGACCAGACACATCCAGACCAGACACATCCAGAACAGACCAGACACATCCAGAACAGACCAGACACATCCAGAACAGACCAGACACATCCAGACCAGACACATCCAGACCAGACACATCCAGACCAGACACATCCAGACCAGACACATCCAGACCAGACCAGACACATCCAGACCAGACACATCCAGACCAGACCAGACACATCCAGACCAGACCAGACACATCCAGACCAGACACATCCAGAACAGACCAGACACATCCAGACCAGACACATCCAGACCAGACACATCCAGACCAGACACATCCAGAACAGACCAGACACATCCAGACCAGACACATCCAGACCAGACACATCCAGACCAGACACATCCAGACCAGACCAGACACATCCAGACCAGACCAGACACATCCAGACCAGACACCTCCAGACCAGACCAGACACATCCAGAACAGACACATCCAGACCAGACACATCCAGAACAGACCAGACACATCCAGACCAGACACATCCAGAACAGACACATCCAGAACAGACCAGACACATCCAGACCAGACACATCCAGACCAGACACATCCAGACCAGACACATCCAGACAGACAGACAGACACATCCAGACCAGACCAGACACATCCAGACCAGACACCTCCAGACAGACAGACAAAAGAGAACATATCCCAGAGCCAGCCGTTATTATCCAGACCATTAAAACAGTAGAGTCTGACTAACAGGTGCAATTTGAGGTGCCAATATGATGTGTGCAGCTGTTGGTGCCTAGTAGTAAAGACATCCATGCATCCGGCCTCCCTCCCTCCCTCCTTCCTTCCCTCCCTCCCTCCCTCCCTGCCTCCTCTCTCTCTCTTTGCCTTGATGACAGCTTTGCACACGCTTGGCATTCTCTCAACCAGCTTCATGAGGTGGTCACCTGGAATGCATTTCAATTAACAGGTGTGACTTGTTAAAAGTTCATTTGTGGAATTTCTTTCTTTAATGCTTTTGTGCCAATCAGTTGTGTTGTGTCAAGGTGGGGTTGGTATACAGAAGAGCCCTATTTAGTAAAAGACCAAGTCCATATTATGTCAAGAACAGCTCCAATACAACGAGAAAGGACAGTCCATCATTACTTTAAGATACGAAGGTCAGTCAATACAGACAATTTCAAGAACTTTGAACATTTCTTCAAATGCAGTCGCAGAAAAAAACATGACCAAATGTTCATTTCTTTGCCACATTCTTCTTGCAGTTTTCCTTTAGTGCCCTATAACCAACCGGATGCATGTTTTGGATCGTCTGAATTCTTTACAGACATCCTTCTTTTCAATCTGTCAATTAGGTTAGTATTGTGGAGTAACTACAATGTTTGTTGATCCATTCTCAGTTTTCTCCTATCACAGCCATTCATTTAAAAAAAGCCATCCCTTGTTTATCAGATTGGTCCTTCAAGGCAGAATACTTACTATTGCACAATCCATCACGGTGTATTGATGAGATCAATATAACAATCGTTTGCCACTTATGCAAAATGGGACTAACAATAAAGGGAGTGTATATCAAGACCGGTCTGGTTAGGATCTCTGATTTACTGGTTGTGTAATCTCATCACCTCGATCATGCTATGCATCCAAACGTGAAATTGTATAGGAAAGCATAGCTCTGCAAATGTGCGAACGGAATATTTTGACATGGTAATGACGTACAGTGTCCAAAATGGCATCCTACTGCCTACAAAAGTAGGACACTACATAGAAAATAGAGTGACATTTGGGACACAGACTAAGGGTGAATCCCACTTGAATATGAGTCGGGAATGGATCGGGTCGTCTGCATTATTCTTCCTTAACGGAAGCTTATTCACACCTTGGCAAATCAAATTGGTCTCTCAGTGACAGCTTTAATCGCCGCTCTGATTCAATTTAGACAATAATCGAGAAATACAATCTGTGGCTGCACATAGAAAACAAGTATTTATAAAGGAAATGGTATGCCGTCAGAATCACTTTCACAGTAACATCTCACAGAGAACCATCGATAACGTACGAATGTTCCACATTTATGAGGTAAGTTGATTGGAATCCAACAGACTTGATAAAACTCAACAAGTGTATCAGATCTCACAGAACAAACGCATTAGCATCTATTGATAGAATAGTCCTCGCAGATTCTTACAACTAGAACCTATGAACATGAAACACTCAACATGAACATCAACATTCAACATGAAACATTCAACATGAAACATTCAACATGAAACATTCAACATGAAACATTCAACACTCAACATTCAACATGAAACATTCAACATGAAACATTCAACACTCAACATGAACATCAACATTCAACATGAAACATTCAACACTCAACATTCAACATGAAACATTCAACACTCAACATTCAACATGAAACATTCAACATGAAACATTCAACATGAAACATTCAACACTCAACATGAACATCAACATTCAACACTCAACATTCAACACTCAACATTCAACACTCAACATTCAACACTCAACATTCAACACTCAACATTCAACACTCAACATTCAACATGAAACATTCAACACTCAACATTCAACATGAAACATTCAACACTCAACATTCAACATGAAACATTCAACACTCAACATTCAACATGAAACATTCAACACTCAACATTCAACATGAAACATTCAACACTCAACATGAACATCAACATTCAACATGAAACATTCAACACTCAACATTCAACATGAAACATTCAACACTCAACATTCAACATGAAACATTCAACATGAAACACTCAACATGAACATCAACATTCAACATTCAACAATAAATATTCAACATGAATATCAACATTCAACATTAAAAATGAACATCAACATGTAACATGAACATTCAACATTAAACAGCCTACTATTACACAGGGATGGTAGATTCTGATTCTAGTACACAGGGATGGTAGATTCTGATTCTAGTACACAGGGATGGTAGATTCTGATTCTAGTACACAGGGATGGTAGATTCTGATTCTATTACACAGGGATGGTAGATTCTGATTCTATTACACAGGGATGGTAGATTCTGATTCTATTACACAGGGATGGTAGATTCTGATTCTATTACACAGGGATGGTAGATTCTGATTCTATTACACAGGGATGGTAGATTCTGATTCTATTACACAGGGATGGTAGATTCTGATTCTATTACACAGGGATGGTAGATTCTGATTCTATTACACAGGGATGGTAGATTCTGATTCTATTACACAGGGATGGTAGATTCTGATTCTAGTACACAGGGATGGTAGATTCTGATTCTAGTACACAGGGATGGTAGATTCTGATTCTAGTACACAGGGATGGTAGATTCTGATTCTAGTACACAGGGATGGTAGATTCTGATTCTAGTACACAGGGATGGTAGATTCTGATTCTATTACACAGGGATGGTAGATTCTGATTCTAGTACACAGGGATGGTAGATTCTGATTCTATTACACAGGGATGGTAGATTCTGATTCTAGTACACAGGGATGGTAGATTCTGATTCTAGTACACAGGGAGGGTAGATTCTGATTCTAGTACACAGGGATGGTAGATTCTGATTCTAGTACACAGGGATGGTAGATTCTGATTCTAGTACACAGGGATGGTAGATTCTGATTCTAGTACACAGGGATGGTAGATTCTGATTCTAGTACACAGGGATGGTAGATTCTGATTCTAGTACACAGGGAGGGTAGATTCTGATTCTAGTACACAGGGATGGTAGATTCTGATTCTAGTACACAGGGATGGTAGATTCTGATTCTAGTACACAGGGATGGTAGATTCTGATTCTAGTACACAGGGATGGTAGATTCTGATTCTAGTACACAGGGATGGTAGATTCTGATTCTAGTACACAGGGATGGTAGATTCTGATTCTAGTACACAGGGAGGGTAGATTCTGATTCTAGTACACAGGGATGGTAGATTCTGATTCTAGTACACAGGGATGGTAGATTCTGATTCTAGTACACAGGGATGGTAGATTCTGATTTTAGTACACAGGGATGGTAGATTCTGATTCTAGTACACAGGGATGGTAGATTCTGATTCTAGTACACAGGGATGGTAGATTCTGATTCTAGTACACAGGGAGGGTAGATTCTGATTCTAGTACACAGGGATGGTAGATTCTGATTCTAGTACACAGGGATGGTAGATTCTGATTCTAGTACACAGGGATGGTAGATTCTGATTTTAGTACACAGGGATGGTAGATTCTGATTCTAGTACACAGGGATGGTAGATTCTGATTCTAGTACACAGGGAGTGTCACGCCCTGACCTTAGTATTCTTTGTTTTCTTTATTATTTTGGTTAGGTCAGGGTGTGACATGGGTGATATGTGTGTTTTTGTCTTATTCTAGGGTGTTTGTACTGTCTAGGGTTTTTTGTAGATTTATGGGGTTGTTTTCATGCAGTTATTTATGTTGGTCTATGGTTGCCTAGATTAGTTTTCAATTAGAGGCAGGTGTTTATCATATTTAGGCAGCCTTCTTCTTTGGGTATTTCGTGGGTTATGTTATGTTGCACGTTAGCACATTGTTTATATAGCGGTCACGTTCGTCTTATTCGTTTTGTTGTTTTTGTTTAAGTGTTCTTCATTAAATAAAGAAGAATGTATTCTAACCACGCTGCGCTTTGGTCTACTCCATACGACGATCGTGACAGGGAGGCTAGATTCTGATTCTAGTACAAAGGGAGGGTAGATTCTGATTCTAGTACACAGAGAGAGAGTAGATTCTGATTCTAGTACACAGAGTACTAGATACCATACAGACCTAGATGGGGAGGGGAGGACTATGGAAACTACAATAACCACTGTACACCACACAGAGCTAGATGGGGAGGGGAGGCCTATGGAAACTACAATAACCACTGTACACCATACAGAGCTAGATGGGGAGGCCTATGGAAACTACAATAACCACTGTACACCACACAGAGCTAGATGGGGAGGCCTATGGAAACTACAATAACCACTGTACACCACACAGAGCTAGATGGGGAGACCTATGGAAACTACAATAACCACTGTACACCATACAGAGCTAGATGGGGAGGCCTATGGAAACTACAATAACCACTGTACACCATACAGAGCTAGATGGGGAGGAGAGGCCTATGGAAACTACAATAACCACTGTACACCATTCAGAGCTAGATGGGGAGGAGAGGCCTATGGAAACTACAATAACCACTGTACACCACACAGAGCTAGCTGGAAGGGGAGGCCTATGTAAACTACAATAACCACTGTACACCATACAGAGCTAGATGGGGAGGGGAGGCCTATGGAAACTACAATAACCACTGTACACCATACAGAGCTAGCTGGGAGGGGAGGCCTATGAAAACTACAATAACCACTGTACACCATACAGAGCTAGATGGGGAGGCCTATGGAAACTACAATAACCACTGTACACCACACAGAGCTAGCTGGAAGGGGAGGCCTATGTAAACTACAATAACCACTGTACACCATACAGAGCTAGATGGGGAGGGGAGGCCTATGGAAACTACAATAATCACTGTACACCACACAGAGCTAGCTGGGAGGGGAGGCCTATGGAAACTACAATAACCACTATACACCATACAGAGCTAGATGGGGAGGGGATGCCTATGGAAACTACAATAACCACTGTACACCATACAGAGCTAGATGGGGAGGGGAGGCCTATGGAAACTACAATAACCACTGTACACCATGCAGAACTAGCTGGGAGGGGAGGCCTATGGAAACTACAATAACCACTGTACACCATACAGAGCTAGATGGGGAGGAGAGGCCTATGGAAACTACAATAACCACTGTACACCATACAGAGCTAGATGGGGAGGCCTATGGAAACTACAATAACCACTGTACACCATACAGAGCTAGATGGGGAGGCCATGCCTATGGAAACTACAATAACCACTGTACACCATACAGAGCTAGATGGGGAGGGGAGGCCTATGGAAACACACAGAGCTAGATGGGAGGAGACAAAAACAACAACACAGAGTTACAGATGGGATAAACAAATGTACAGTCAATAACAGAATAGAAAAATCTATATACAGTGTGGACTATAAACAAATACTACAGCTAGTAGTATAGTACAGTTCACAAATATTGCTAATGATAATGACATGTGGCCTACAGGGAGGAGGTGAGTGCCCTGGGAGTGTGGTGCCAGAAGAATAACCTCTCCCTCAATGTCGACAAAAGGAAGGAGCTGATCGTGGACTTAAGGAAACAGCAGAGGGAGCACGCCCCCTTATCCACATCGACGGGAACCGCAGTGGAGCAGATGGAAAGTTTCAAGTTACTCGGCGTACACATCACCGACGATCTGAAATGATCCACCCACACAGACAGTGTGGTGAAGACGGCGCAACAACGCCTCTTCAACCTCAGGAGACCGGGGGCAAACTAAGGGCCCTCCAGGACACCTACACCACCCGATGTCACAGGAAGGCCAAAGAGATCATCAAGGACAACAACCACCCAAGCCACTGCCTGTTCACCCCGCTTACCATCCAGAAGACGAGGTCAGTACAGGTGCATCAAAGCTGGGACCGAGACACTGAAAACAGCTTCCATCTCAATTTCATCAGATTGCTAAATAGCCATCACTAGGTGGCTTCTACCCAGTTACGTAACCCTGCACCTTAGAGGCTGCTGCCCCATATACATAGACATGGAACACAGGTCACTTTACTAGTGTTTACATACTGCTTTACTCATCTCATATGTATATACTGTATTCTATTCTACTGTATTTTAGTCAATGACACTCCGACATCGCTCAATCTAATATTTATATATTTCTGAATTCCATTAGTTTTCTTTCAGATTTGTGTGTATTGTTGTGAATTGATAGATATTACTACACTGTTGGAGCTAGAAACACAAGCATTTCACTACACCTGCAATAACATCTGTAAACGTGTATGTGACCAATAAAATGTGATTTGATTTGGGATGTCATGGGGCTGTAAACAAATACTACAGTTAATAGTATAGTTTACAAACATTGATCCTTATAATGACATGTGGATATCATGGACTGCCAGTCTTTGCTTCCATAGATCTGTCTATGACTTTAAGATTGGTTACATTTTCCCAGCCCCGTCTCTCAGCTTTATACTAAATCCAGTGGCAGTGATGCAGTTGGGCTAAAACACAGACTCAGAATTGTGACTTTAAAGTCAAAGAACTCTGAGAGATCAAATGGCCTGACATCTCAGTGTCACCTGTTGGAAGGCTCTTTTACCTGAGAGCTGTTTTACCTGAGAGCTGTTTTACCTGAGAGCTGTTTTACCTGAGAGCTCTTTTACCTGAGAGCTGTTTTACCTGAGAGCTGTTTTACCTGAGAGCTGTTTTACCTGAGAGCTGTTTTACCTGAGAGCTGTTTTACCTGAGAGCTGTTTTACCTGAGAGCTGTTTTACCTGAGAGCTGTTTTACCTGAGAGCTGTTTTACCTGAGAGCTCTTTTACCTGAGAGCTGTTTTACCTGAGAGCTGTTTTACCTGAGAGCTCTTTTACCTGAGAGCTCTTTTACCTGAGAGCTCTTTTACCTGAGAGCTGTTTTACCTGAGAGCTGTTTTACCTGAGAGCTGTTTTACCTGAGAGCTGTTTTACCTGAGAGCTGTTTTGCTTTTACTGTGAGAAAATCCAGACTTCCAATCTTTCAAAACACACACACACACACACACACACACACACACACACACACACACACACACACACACACACACACACACACACACACACACACACACACACACACACACACACACACACACACACACACACACACACACACACACACACACACACAGTATGAGACTTCATTATTTCCTGCTCCTCTGATGCATCCAATGATTCCACAGCGAGGGGCCCTTGCTGTCTTCCAGACAGTGTACAAACAGCTTAGACCACAGTAGAATAAACAGCAAATAGAATCACTCACATCTGATGTTAATCCCCTGATCTGGAACCTGCGGTACTGTAACAGGGAGATGAAATGAGAGAAAGACATTGATAGAGATCCAGTCTCTCATTCGGTTCATTGATGGAGATTCAGTCTCTCATTCGGTTCATTGATAGAGATTCAGTCTCTCATTCGGTTCATTGATAGAGATTCAGTCTCTCATTCGGTTCATTGATAGAGATTCAGTCTCTCATTCGGTTCATTGATAGAGATCCAGTCTCTCATTCGGTTCATTCACATATTTGTATAACATGATTTTTTATTTGATTATGATAATTGATTCTTGGAAAATAGATTAATAAAGGATTGATAATGGATTAATGAAAATAAATGAACAGAGAATTAGTATTGTCACGCCCTGACCTTAAATAGCCTTTTTATGTCTCTATTTGGTTTGGTCAGGGTGCGATTTGGGGTGGGCATTCTATGTTCTGATTTCTATGTTTTGTGTTTCTATGTTTTGGCCGGGTATGGTTCTCAATCAGGGACAGCTGTCTATCGTTGTCTCTTGGCAACATTTATATAAATAAAAGAAAATGGGTCTGTCTGGTGAGAGCCAGGCTCAGAGAGGGGTCTATATGGTGTGGTGAGAGCCAGGCTCAGAGAGGGGTCTGTCTGGTGTGGTGAGAGCCAGGCTCAGAGAGGGGTCTGTCTGGTGTGGTGAGAGCCAGGCTCAGAGAGGGGTCTGTCTGGTGTGGTGAGAGCCAGGCTCAGAGAGGGGTCTGTCTGGTGTGGTGAGAGCCAGGCTCAGAGAGGGGTCTGTCTGGTGTGGTGAGAGCCAGGCTCAGAGAGGGGTCTGTCTGGTGTGGTGAGAGCCAGGCTCAGAGAGGGGTCTGTCTGGTGTGGTGAGAGCCAGGCTCAGAGAAGGGTCCACTTCTTCTTTGCACTTTGTGAACACTCAAGAATAAGTGCTAAATGGCCCATATTTTGTTATTGACAGTTAGATTGCACTCTGACAATATTGATGCTACTAACAATCATAATATTCTCCTATTTTTTCTGATTCCAGGTGCAAACAGGGCTAGATAACAACACAGAATTTAACAAACTCCCAGTCTCTATAGCAACAGGTTATTTCCCACAGCCAGATCTGTTTATACCTCTCAGCCCTATAGTTAGCTCAACAACATTTGGGATGAGATTTAAGGCTACCATTGATGCCACAATTGTACTCATTGTCACTGTCTGCATTCTAATTTCTACTATGCCCCCACGGTCCAACCTTCAAATTGTATTTTTGTTGCTGTAGCAATAAATGAATTCCTTCCTCAAGCAACCACTCTGCTCCTTCCTATCCCAGTGCCTTGGAATGGACTGTACAATCGCTCACCAGCCAGACCGTCTCCTCAGTCAATCGTTTCATTCATTACATCTAGACCTGGGGTTTCATTCAATGATGATGTATTGGAGTGTATCAGAAGGTTTACAGTTTATATACCTGGCTCAATACAAACATACATTACTATCTATATTCTGAGGGCAGGTGGCATAGTGGTTAGAGCGTTGGACTAGTAACCGAAAGGTTGCAGATCGAATCCCCGAGCTGACAAGGTAAAAATCTGTCGTTCTGCCCCTGAACAAGGCAGTTAATAACCGACTGTTCCTAGGCCGTCATTGAAAAGAAGAATTTGTTCTTAACTGACTTGCCTACATTAATATATATATATATATATATAAAATAAAAAGGCCTGGCTCAATACAAACATATATTAATATCTATTCTGAGGTAAAAAAGCGCTGGTCTATCAGACATATACAATCACTTTTATGTGTGTTTTACAGACTTATACTATAAAGATAAACTATAGAGATAAGCGTGCTTCCTTATCTCAACTATTTCACCCAGTTTCCAATACTCTGCTAGTTGGGTGGTCCCAGAAGAAGAGTTGATAGAGTAGAAAGTGTTGAACCTAAAGTTGCTGTCAAAAAGAGTGGCTTTTTGCCTACGTATGCTATCAGACTGCAGTACCACTATTCACCACTAGGTTCGCAGGTCTGGCAACGTATGCTATCAGACTGCATTGCCACTACTCACCACTAGGTTCACAGGTCTGCCAATATATGCTATCAGACTGCAGTACCACTATTCACCACTAGGTTCGCAGGTCTGCCAACGTATGCCACCAGTATTACCATTGCTCACCACTAGGTTTGTAGATCTGCAAGCCAATATGCCCTGCATTACCATTGTTCACCACTAGGTTTGCAGGTCTGCAAGCCAATATACCCTGCATTACCATTGTTCACCACTAGGTTTGCAGGTCTGCAAGCCAATATACCCTGCATTACCATTGTTCACCACTAGGTCTGCAGGTCTGCAAGCCAATATGCCCTGCATTACCACTGTTCACCACTAGGTTTGCAGGTCTGCCAACCAATGTCTCCTGGTTGCACATGCCTACTGATCCAGGCCAGGCTCATATATTATGTTTTATTGTAAAGGTTAGGACAGGGGATAGAGGTAATCTAATTCCATCTTTCTGGCTGAAGGCAACAACATCTACCTAGCGCTAGGGCTTCCTGCATCCATCATCCAGTCAGAGATGGTAAAGATAACATTGTATTCTATGCTACTGTCTCTATGCCCAGTCAGAGAGAGTAAAGATAACATTGCATTCTATGCTACTGTCTCTATGCCCAGTCAGAGATGGTAAAGATAACATTGTATTCTATGTTACTGTCTCTATGCTCAGTCAGAGAGAGTAAAGATAACATTGTATTCTATGTTACTGTCTCTATGCTCAGAGAGAGTAAAGATAACATTGTATTCTATGCTACTGTCTCTATGCCCAGTCAGAGAGAGTAAAGATAACATTGTATTCTATGCTACTGTCTCTATGCCCAGTCAGAGATGGTAAAGATAACATTGTATTCTATGTTACTGTCTCTATGCTCAGTCAGAGAGAGTAAAGATAATATTGTATTCTATGTTACTGTCTCTATGCTCAGAGAGAGTAAAGATAACATTGTATTCTATGCTACTGTCTCTATGCTCAGAGAGAGTAAAGATAACATTGTATTCTATGTTACTGTCTCTATGCTCAGTCAGAGAGAGTAAAGATAACATTGTATTCTATGTTACTGTCTCTATGCTCAGAGAGAGTAAAGATAACATTGTATTCTATGCTACTGCTCTATGCTTAGTCAGAGAGAGTAAAGATAACATTGTATTCTATGTTACTGTCTCTATGCTTAGTCAGAGAGAG
Source organism: Oncorhynchus gorbuscha (assembly GCF_021184085.1). NCBI lineage: Eukaryota > Metazoa > Chordata > Actinopteri > Salmoniformes > Salmonidae > Oncorhynchus > Oncorhynchus gorbuscha. Next base: position 100,581,178 of record NC_060175.1, read on the forward strand.
TAAAGATAACATTGTATTCTATGTTACTGTCTCTATGCTTAGTCAGAGAGAGTAAAGATAACATTGTATTCTATGTTACTGTCTCTATGCTCAGTCAGAGAGAGTAAAGATAACATTGTATTCTATGTTACTGTCTCTATGCTCAGAGAGAGTAAAGATAACATTGTATTCTATGTTACTGTCTCTATGCTCAGTCAGAGAGAGTAAAGATAACATTGTATTCTATGTTACTGTCTCTATGCTTAGTCAGAGAGAGTAAAGATAACATTGTATTCTATGTTACTGTCTCTATGCTCAGAGAGAGTAAAGATAACATTGTATTCTATGTTACTGTCTCTATGCTCAGTCAGAGAGAGTAAAGATAACATTGTATGCTATGCTACTGTCTCTATGCCCAGTCAGAGAGAGTAAAGATAACATTGTATTCTATGCTACTGTCTCTATGCCCAGTCAGAGAGAGTAAAGATAACATTGTATTCTATGCTACTGTCTCTAGGCTCAGATGTTACTGAGGTAGATGGAATGTATTTATCCTGTGTGATGGTGGATATGATTTGCTTTGCCTCTATCTGCTTTTTAAATTTACATTAACCACAAAAGGAAACAGATCTGGGACCAGGCTAGAATCACATTGAGCTCTCTGGGAATATAGAGGCTGTAAAGGTAATGTGAGTCGTCCTATATGTTGTGGACATCTTTTAGTAATGTACACATGTTCACAGTAAGCATGCGTAAACACTGTAACGACCCCTTGCCTTGGAAGTCTCCCCCAAGCAGGTTAACCCTATTGAAGCAGTGGTTATTAAATTAGCCAATGGGCTGGCAGATTTGATACCTTCAATGAGTGACGTACTGCCTCCGATCGTTACATTGTTGTCAGAAGTGGAACGGAGGCCGTGAGTAAACATTGTTGGGGAAAATAACAATTTGACTATGTTCTCCATTATACTGAACAAACACGTAAACCGTAAACACATAAACCTCCCAACAGGTTGATCAGTGACCCCCCTCACTCTAATACTCATCACTTACTCTGAGGTGACTTCCCCTCATGCATGCTCTGTCTATCTCTGTCTCTCTCTCGCTCTCCGTCTCTCTCTCTCTCTGTCTCTCTCTCTGTCTCTCTCTCTGTCTCTCTCTCTCTGTCTCTCTCCGTCTCTCTCTCTCTCCCTCTCTCTCTCTCTCTCTCTCTCTGTTTCTCTCCGTCTCTCTCTCTGTCTCTCTCTGTCTCTCTCTCTCCGTCTCTCTCTCTGTCTCTCCATCTCTCTCTCTCCATCTCTCTCCGTCTCTCTCTCTCTGTCTCTCCATCTCTCTCCGTCTCTCTCTGTCTCTCCATCTCTCTCCGTCTCTCTCTCTCTCTCTCCGTCTCTCCATCTCTCTCCGTCTCTCTCTCTCTCTCTCTCTCAGTCTCTCCATCTCTCTCCGTCTCTCTCTCTCTCTCTCTCTCTCTCTCTGTCTCTCTCCATCTCTCTCCGTCTCTCCATCTCTCTCTCTCTCTCTCCATCTCTCTCCGTCTCTCTCTCTCTCTCTCTCTCTCTCTCTCTGTATCTCCATCTCTCTCCGTCTCTCTCTCTCTCTCTCTCTCTCTCTGTCTCTCTGTCTCTCTGTCTCTCTGTCTCTCTGTCTCTCTGTCTCTCTGTCTCTCTGTCTCTCTGTCTCTCTGTCTCTCCGTCTCTCTCTCTCTCTCTCTCTGTCTCTCCATCTCTCTCCATCTCTCTCCGTCTCTCTCTGTCTCTCTGTCTCTCTGTCTCTCTGTCTCTCTGTCTCTCTGTCTCTCTGTCTCTCTGTCTCTCTCTCTCTCTCTCTCTCTCTCAGTCTCTCCATCTCTCTCCGTCTCTCTCTCTCTCTCTCTCTCTCTCTCTGTCTCTCTCCATCTCTCTCCGTCTCTCCATCTCTCTCTCTCTCTCTCCATCTCTCTCCGTCTCTCTCTCTCTCTCTCTCTCTCTCTCTCTGTATCTCCATCTCTCTCCGTCTCTCTCTCTCTCTCTCTCTCTCTCTCTGTCTCTCTGTCTCTCTGTCTCTCTCTCTCTCTCTCTCTCTCTCTCTCTCTCTCTCTCTCTCTCTCTCTCTCTCTCTCTCTCTCTCTCTCTCTCTCTCTCTCTGTCTGTCCACCTTGAGGCAAAGACAAATAATCAGCTGGTGGAGGACAAATTGATTAACTAGTAGCCAATGGGGAGGTCAGCTATAGATAGGGTGGCACACACACACACACACACACAGAAACACACACACACAGAGAAACACACACACACACACAGACAATGCCAGTGGCTGTGACAGCAGAGCAGACACACAGTCACCAGCCACAGTGATGTCTGTCTGCTCTCTGCACTGTGACAGACTGTATGTGATGTCTGTCTGCTCTCTGCACTGTGACAGACTGTACGTGATGTCTGTCTGCTCTCTGCACTGACAGACTGTACATGATGTCTGTCTGCTGTCTGTCTGCTCTCTGCACTGTGACAGACTGTCAGTGATGTCTGTCTGCTCTCTGCACTGACAGACTGTCAGTGATGTCTGTCTGCTCTCTGCACTGACAGACTGTATGTGATGTCTGTCTGCTGTCTGTCTGTCTGTTCTCTGCACTGACAGACTGTTAGGGATGTCTGTCTGCTCTCTGCACTGACAGACTGTTAGGGATGTCTGTCTGCTCTCTGCACTGACAGACTGTACGTGATGTCTGTCTGCTCTCTGCACTGACAGACTGTACGTGATGTCTGTCTGCTCTCTGCACTGTGACAGACTGTTAGTAGTGTCTGTCTGCTCTCTGCACTGTGACAGACTGTATGTGATGTCTGTCTGCTCTCTGCACTGTGACAGACTGTACGTGATGTCTGTCTGCTCTCTGCACTGACAGACTGTACATGATGTCTGTCTGCTGTCTGTCTGCTCTCTGCACTGTGACAGACTGTCAGTGATGTCTGTCTGCTCTCTGCACTGACAGACTGTCAGTGATGTCTGTCTGCTCTCTGCACTGACAGACTGTATGTGATGTCTGTCTGCTGTCTGTCTGTCTGTTCTCTGCACTGACAGACTGTTAGGGATGTCTGTCTGCTCTCTGCACTGACAGACTGTTAGGGATGTCTGTCTGCTCTCTGCACTGACAGACTGTACGTGATGTCTGTCTGCTCTCTGCACTGACAGACTGTACGTGATGTCTGTCTGCTCTCTGCACTGTGACAGACTGTTAGTAGTGTCTGTCTGCTCTCTGCACTGTGACAGACTGTATGTGATGTCTGTCTGCTCTCTGCACTGTGACAGACTGTACGTGATGTCTGTCTGCTCTCTGCACTGACAGACTGTACATGATGTCTGTCTGCTGTCTGTCTGCTCTCTGCACTGTGACAGACTGTCAGTGATGTCTGTCTGCTCTCTGCACTGACAGACTGTCAGTGATGTCTGTCTGCTCTCTGCACTGACAGACTGTATGTGATGTATGTCTGCTGTCTGTCTGTCTGTTCTCTGCACTGACAGACTGTTAGGGATGTCTGTCTGCTCTCTGCACTGACAGACTGTTAGGGATGTCTGTCTGCTCTCTGCACTGACAGACTGTACGTGATGTCTGTCTGCTCTCTGCACTGACAGACTGTACGTGATGTCTGTCTGCTCTCTGCACTGTGACAGACTGTTAGTAGTGTCTGTCTGCTCTCTGCACTGTGACAGACTGTGAGTAATGTCTGTCTGCTCTCTGCACTGTGACAGACTGTTAGTGATGTCTGTCTGCTGTCTTTCTGTCTGTTCTCTGCACTGTGACAGACTGTACGTGATGTCTGTCTGCTCTCTGCACTGGGACAGACTATACGTGATGTCTGTCTGCTCTCTGCACTGTGACAGACTGTACGTGATGTCTGTCTGCTCTCTGCACTGGGACAGACTGTACGTGATGTCTGTCTGCTCTCTGCACTGTGACAGACTGTACGTGATGTCTGTCTGCTCTCTGCACTATGACAGACTGTTAGTAGTGTCTGTCTGCTCTCTGCACTGTGACAGACTGTACGTGATGTCTGTCTGCTCTCTGCACTGTGACAGACTGTATGTGATGTCTGTCTGCTCTCTGCACTGTGACAGACTGTACATGATGTCTGTCTGCTGTCTGTCTGTCTGCTCTCTGCACTGGGACAGACTGTACGTGATGTCTGTCTGCTCTCTGCACTGGGACAGACTGTACGTGATGTCTGTCTGCTCTCTGCACTGTGACAGACTGTACATGATGTCTGTCTGCTCTCTGCACTGACAGACTGTACGTGATGTCTGTCTGCTCTCTGCACTGGGACAGACTGTACGTGATGTCTGTCTGCTCTCTGCACTGGGACAGACTGTACGTGATGTCTGTCTGCTCTCTGCACTGGGACAGACTGTACGTGATGTCTGTCTGCTCTCTGCACTGGGACAGACTGTACGTGATGTCTGTCTGCTCTCTGCACTGGGACAGACTGTACGTGATGTCGGTCTGCTCTCTGCACTGGGACAGACTGTACGTGATGTCTGTCTGCTCTCTGCACTGGGACAGACTGTACGTGATGTTGGTCTGCTCTCTGCACTGGGACAGACTGTACGTGATGTCTGTCTGCTCTCTGCACTGGGACAGACTGTACGTGATGTCTGTCTGCTCTCTGCACTGGGACAGACTGTACGTGATGTCTGTCTGCTCTCTGCACTGGGACAGACTGTACGTGATGTCTGTCTGCTCTCTGCACTGGGACAGACTGTACATGATGTCTGTCTGCTGTCTGTCTGTCTGCTCTCTGCACTGGGACAGACTGTACGTGATGTCTGTCTGCTCTCTGCACTGGGACAGACTGTACGTGATGTCTGTCTGCTCTCTGCACTGGGACAGACTGTACGTGATGTCGGTCTGCTCTCTGCACTGGGACAGACTGTACGTGATGTCTGTCTGCTCTCTGCACTGGGACAGACTGTACGTGATGTCTGTCTGCTCTCTGCACTGGGACAGACTGTACATGCCAGAAGGAACTAAGCTGTCTGGTAGAACAGAACCGTGTAAAATGTTGACTTAATATATGAATGGAAAATACCCTGTTTCTATTTTGAGAAGAGAACACTGCTGTGCCATCTTGAGAAGCAAAATGGCCCTTCCACCAAGGCCTTGAAGGCAACATTGCCAACTGTGCCATCTTGAGAAGCAAAATGGCCCTTCCACCAAGGCCTTGAAGGCAACATTGCCAACTGTGCCATCTTGAGAAGCAAAATGTCCCTTCCACCAAGGCCTTGAAGGCAAGATTGCACAGTTAACATAAATCTTTACAACTGTCAATAGACATGATAGAAAGCCTATGGCTTGTAGGGCATTCTCCTTGAATGCAATCACAGGTAAATAAAATGATGAATGCACTTGATCACAATACATACAACAACCTGGCCTTGCCTCCCAATTACGGCCAGCTGCTGGTATAGAGCACAGTGTATAATGGTACCTGCCTTCAAATCTCTCTCTCTCTCTCTCTCTCTCTCTCTCTCTCTCTCTCTCTCTCTCTCTCTCTCTCTCTCTCTCTCTCTCTCTCTCTCTCTCTCTCTCTCTCTCTCTCTCTCTCTCTCTCTCTCTCTCTCTCTCTCTCTCTCTCTCTCTCTCTCTCTCCATTAGCTGTTAAACTCTCACATCTCTGCCTCATAAGACAATGTCCTCTGGGAAAATATGTAGCTGGATATCAAAGATCATCTCAACTGGCAGGAAAAGGTTAACATGAACTATTATGAACAAAACAGCATCTGGTCCACCTTTTATGGTTCTTATTATGGTCATAGCATAGTTTATATGATAATTAATCAAAGGACAATTCGCTTAATTACATAGGCTACCAAATCATATATCATCGGCTATAAGTGATATCGTATGTTGTCATGAAAGTAAAAATATTTCCCAATAAGGTTACCAAATGGTATACTGTTACTGAAGTGATGTTCTCATTTTAAAGACTTATCATCAATCACTTATAGGAGACATATAAGAGGGCATGAGACTACAACTATCGCATATCACACATATGACACAGTCATGACAGAGATAACAACCAGTCATGACAGAGGTAACAACCAGTCATGACAGAGATAAAAACCAGTCATGACAGAGATAACAACCAGTCATGACAGAGACTGAGAGAGATAACAACCAGTCATGACAGAGATAACAACCAGTCATGACAAAGACTGAGAGAGATAACAACCAGTCATGACAGAGATAACAACCAGTCATGACAGAGATAAAAACCAGTCATGACAGAGATAACAACCAGTCATGACAGAAACTGAGAGAGATAACAACCAGTCATGACAGAGATAACAACCAGTCATGACAGAGACTGAGAGAGATAACAACCAGTCATGACAGAGATAACAACCAGTCATGACAAAGACTGAGAGAGATAACAACCAGTCATGACAGAGATAACAACCAGTCATGACAAAGACTGAGAGAGATAACAACCAGTCATGACAGAGACAACAACCAGTCATGACAAAGTCTGAGAGAGATAACAACCAGTCTTGACAGAGATAACAACCAGTCATGGCAGAGATAACAACCAGTCATGACAGAGACTGAGAGAGATAACAACCAGTCATGACAGAGGCTGAGAGAGATAACAACCAGTCATGACAGAGATAACAACCAGTCATGACAGAGATAACAACCAGTCATGACAGAGACAACAACCAGTCATGACAGAGATAACAACCAGTCATGACAGAGACAACAACCAGTCATGACAGAGATAACAACCAGAAAGGACAGAGACAACAACCAGTCATGACAGAGATAACAACCAGTCATGACAGAGATAACAACCAGTCATGACAGAGACTGAGAGAGATAACAACCAGTCATGACAGAGATAACAACCAGTCATGACAGAGATAACAACCAGTCATGACAGCGACAACAACCAATCATGACAGGGATAGCAACCAGTCAGGACAGAGATAACAACCAGTCAGGACATTGATAACAACCAGTCATGACAGAGATAACAACCAGTCATGACAGAGACTGACAGAGATAACAACCAGTCATGGCAGAGATAACAACCAGTCATGACAGAGACTGAGAGAGATAACAACCAGTCATGACAGAGATAACAACCAGTCATGGCAGAGATAACAACCAGTCATGACAGAGACTGAGAGAGATAACAACCAGTCATGACAGAGATAACAACCAGTCATGGCAGAGATAACAACCAGTCAGGATAGAGAAAACAACCAGTCATGACAGAGACTGAGAGAGATAACAACCAGTCATGACAGAGATAACAACCAGTCATGGCAGAGATAACAACCAGTCATGACAGAGACTGAGAGAGATAACAACCAGTCATGACAGAGATAACAACCAGTCATGACAGAGATAACAACCAGTCAGGACAGAGATAACAACCAGTCATGACAGCGACAACAACCAATCATGACAGGGATAGCAACCAGTCAGGACAGAGATAACAACCAGTCAGGACATTGATAACAACCAGTCATGACAGAGATAACAACCAGTCATGACAGAGACTGAGAGAGATAACAACTAGTCATGACAGAGATAACAACCAGTCATGACAGAGATAACAACCAGTCAGGACAGAGATAACAACCAGTCATGACAGCGACAACAACCAATCATGACAGGGATAGCAACCAGTCAGGACAGAGATAACAACCAGTCAGGACATTGATAACAACCAGTCATGACAGAGACAACAACCAGTCATGACAGGGATAGCAACCAGTCAGGACATTGATAACAACCAGTCATGACAGATATAACAACCAGTCATGCTGTCACACTGGCTGTATACCATGTGGGTGCCAGACAGTCACATTTGAACTTGAACATAGACAGGCCTAAGACTTCAAGGTCAGAATTGAACTTGAATGATTTACTCAGTGGCCCCTTAATAATATAGAGCATAATGCAATAGATTGCATTCTGGTCAGACTTCTCATGTCATAAGTAGCTCTATTAATTGTAACTTTGTGGGTAAGAAATATAACTTATTATGCATAACAACGAACCCCCAGTAAAATAATATAGCTTTGAGACAATATCATCATCCCATGATGTTATTTCCACAGTAGCACATGTTGTCCTGTTACTGTCTTGTTGTCGCGCAGCAGTAGTGAGAGAACAGACACCTGTTGGTTGTCAGCGGCGCCTCACTGCGCGCGAAAATGACAGAACACCTGTTGATTGCGTTGCATGATTCTAATGACTTTACTGTGGGAGTTTATGAACAGGAAGCATATTGCTATATATTACAATAGTATTAATATGAAAAAAAAAGTGTAAACTTACTCTAGCAGCCCTGGATGAGTAGGGGTCCTCAAAGAGTGCCCATATCTTTGGTTGCCAAACTTCGCAGCATCCCCTCGATCTGTCCGGGCAGTCCTCAATGCCGAACCGTCTGGGTAGTTCATCGTCCGTGTCATCTGGGTCCGGTGGTTCGAATATGTCCAGCGCCTCCTCTGCGTCCCGATGCTGCCGGTATGTCATCCAGCAACACGGCTCCACGTCGGTCTCATCTATCATCCAAAACGCCAACTCCTCTTCAAAAAGAGGCCCGCAGACATCGGCGGGGCAATGAAGCTTGCCAGTCCTATAATAGTTCAACACATAAGCGAATATGCCAGGGTGCCTGTCGAAAAATAACTCGTTTGTAGTTGGATATGGAGATATGGATCTGGGTTGGGAGGGAGTCGGTGGGAGGGAGTCCGTGTCTGGGTTGTTCACCGGCTCTGGCGGGTCGGCTAACAATGCCAGGCGCGTCCCCGGTAGGGTCCTAATTGTGCTTTTGTAGGTTTCGTGTCTTGTGCCACCAACATTGATGATTATTTTTTCAGAATCTTCCGCCCTGGTCATCTCTTCCTTCAGGCATGTCTTGGACGGAGGTTTGTTGCCTGATTTGCGTCCTCGGTAAGACGAAACACACACCGAGTTAATCATAGATTTAGATGGAGAGACGGTTGGTTATTCCGTTAATTTGTTATTAAGTTATTATATCTCGGTGAATCACACGGTGACAATTGAGTTTTTCCTCATGCCAGTCCTTGTTATAATACTACTCATTTATCCAACTGTACCGGGGACAGTTGTTGCTTTCAACAAGTCCAATGCGAGCGGCAGGCAGGCAGAGAGAGAGTGCCCTTGACTAAAACCCCCTGTTATAAAGGCTACAACTCCCCTAACGACTCTTATCTATAGGTTGCAATCTCAAAACATCTATATAATATCTGGACTAGGCAGGCTATTGTGGTCAAAATATTTGTTGAATAATGTCTATAAATAAGCAGAAGTTGTTGCCGAAAATAGGCTTCAAAGATTCAACAGTTCAGTCATGGATACTTGGCGACCTTCAACGGTAGTTTCAGATTATGCTATGGTATATTGGGAGTGTTTTATTCTACATCAAATCTACAAAATGTGCCAATTTAAAGAAAGTCTATTTCTAGATTAATTTTTTTGGAGTAATAACCCAAGGTCCTCACCTATTGTTGCATTATTCCTTATCCGAAAATTCACAAAATCCGCCAGACCCCCCTCAATTTTTTAAAACACATTTCCTAAACATGGAAGTTGACCCCAATAATGATCTAAATGACTAAATGCGCGCGACGCGTGTTTTGGAATATTCCATCAATTTGCGTTGATGTCTTCCTGGAGGCGAATGAGATGTGATGTGAGGTTGTTTTTCAGGGAACATGAAGGATCTGTTGCTTTTCCAACCAGAAGTATCCTCCCTCCTCCCTCAGCTCAGCCACACCATAGTCAGTCAGACAGACGACACACAGCCAGCCCTCCCTGTAAACGCCGACTGAGGCTCGCAACAGACTCGATAAATTAACCCTTTCTAGTCTGGTTAATTTTAGCCTTTATGAGAGATTATTTTGTTCTTATAATATACCACTCCTTTAAATATATTCATGATCTCCGTTTATATAATTAGACAACGTGAATAGTACTAGTATGGGCTTTAAGCTGACTGTAGATTCACGCATATCTATTATAGTACTGTATCTGTGTGCCACAATGTAGGCTGAGGACAGGTAGGCTATCCATCGTTACATATATTGATTCTCAATTAGGATAACTAAAACAATGAATTCACACAGACACACCTACACCCACACACATGTATATGAATTCAAAGTCACATTATTGGGAGATCCATGAAAAAACATCGTTTATTTTACTCTGCTCTTTGTATGGCAACATGTGTGTTTTAGACTGTATAATTTCCTCACGTTGACTCACTCGTGTTCTATAGACCACGGCAAGCATGTTTACCCCACATCATTGTATCTCCCAACATAATTGCGTTAACTGGAGCATTTAAATCAGTCATTTGAGCGCAGTAGCCACTTGTATAAAGAAAGAAATCTCTCAATAACATGTGGATTCCTTTGCAATCAGAAGCGATGCTTGCACAGTTCTTCATTGTTCTAGAATGTTCTCTTCCTCTCACTGATGCTCATTGAACAATACCTTTTTTTTCATCCTTCATTTACAAGACAGATTTTAAAAAATATATATATATATATACATAACTCATCACCACCAAGTAATCCTTATCAATTTGTGTTGTCTTTTTAAAATAACCCTTATTCTAACCTTGTGCAATTGTTGGTTAACACTACCTGTTGTGTCATAACGTTAGGACCACTTTGGAAAGACATGTTTTACAATATCAATACGTTCATGTGCCATCCTCTTCAAATATGCATCCTAATAACAGGGCGATGTTTTATTGACGTACCGCAAATACAAATTCAGTTCAGTTCAATTCAGCTCACACAGTCTGATTAGGGGTTAAAGTCGGTTCAGAGCTATTCTAGGAAAAGATTAGCATATTCATATTTCATAAGCCAGTCTGGTCCAACAGGTGAACAGGTTCAAAAGGAACGGCGTTTGTTGGCATTTTAAAAAGGTGTTTCTTTGGTGACCTAAGATCGCCATCTAGTGGTCATATTGGTTCCTATCATTTTGACGAGTAATGAAATCCTACTCCCTACATAGTCCACTACCATTTTGGGATGCATACAATTTTTCTTGAATTGAGTCAATAGTCGTTCTGTGGGCATAGAGTGAGTCATATATCAAAACATGTACAATTAAGTAGGTTTGAATATCAATGTCAATATAATTAACCAAATTAAATGATCTTGTGAGCAATTAAAATGATAAGAGAACCACTGTTATGTAATGTTGTACAGTACATTGTTTATAACATGTGAGTATAGTACTTGTTAGTTTGTATGACAAATTTGAAAGGTAATATTATTTAGTCCTAAACTGTAAATATGAGACTGTGTTAATGAAAAGAGTGACTAACATAACATTTTTTTTTTTTTTTTTTTATTGTAACAAGTTAAATGAATAACAAAAAAATAGCCCATTCATAATATTGGTTTAACATGTGATCATATCATTTAGGGTTGAAGTTGACACAACAACCTAAAGTGCTCTTGTAGTGACAGCAAATCTATGTACACGCAAAGTTATAAGAATGCAAAGCTAGTTGACAAACAGTAGTTCTATCATAAACAGGTCTCTTTTTAGTGATTGATTGATTAGTCCACCTCCTCAATGGTAGGGCCCTGAGAGCTAGCCCCGCCCCCGGCCTGGCTTCCACAGCTCCCCATTGGTGGAGCCCCTCCCGCCCCCCCCTGGTAAGAGCTTGGATACGATTGGGTTACACACTCTCTCCAGCTCCTTCTGCTGGTACTCAAACTCCTCCTTCTCAGCCTCTTTAACCAGGAGATAGTTTGGTTGCACTTCTCAACAACCTTCTTCTTGTCATCCTCGCTGATCTTCCCAGCCAGGTTTGGATCTTCTACACTGCTCTTCATGTTGAACGTGTAGGACTCCAAGCCGTTCTTGGCTGCTATCTTCTCCCTCTGGGCATCGTCCTCAGCTTTGTATTTGTCGGCGTCCTGCACCATCTTCTCAACGTCCTCTTTGCTGAGTCGCCCCGTGTCGTTGGTGATGGTGATCTTGTTCTCCTTTTCCTGTACTTTTATCCACCGCCGACACGTTCAGGATGCCGTTAGCGTCGATGTCGAAGGTCACCTCGACCTGTGGAATTCCTCTAGGAGCAGGAGAGATACCTGTCAGATCAAACTTCCCAAGCAGATTATTGTCCTTGGTCATGGCTCTCTCCCCCTCGTACACCTGGATGAGCACACCCGGCTGGTTGTCAATGTACGTGGAGAAGATCTGGGTCTGCTTGGTGGGGATGGTGGTGTTAAGTTTGATCAGGGCGGTCATGACCTCTCCTGCTGTCTCGATGCCCAGGGACAAAGGAGCCACGTCCAAGAAGAGAAGGTCCTGGACGTTCTTAGAGGTGTCGCTCATCAAGATGGCCGCCTGGACGGCAGCGCCATATGCCACCGCTTCATCTGCAAAACGACCATTCCAGTGTTTTACTTCCTATATTGTATTTACTTTGCCACCATGGCCTTTTTTGCCTTTACCTCCCTTCTCACTTCATTTGCTCACATTGTATATAGACTTGTTTATACTGTATTATTGACTGTATGTTTGTTTTACTCCATGTGTAACTCTGTGTCGTTGTATGTGTCGAACTGCTTTGCTTTATCTTGGCCAGGTCGCAATTGTAAATGAGAACTTGTTCTCAACTTGCCTACCTGGTTAAATAAAGGTGAAATAAAAAAAATAAAAAAATCTGGGTTGATGCTCTTGTTGAGTTCCTTTCCGTTGAAAAAGTCCAGCAAGAGCTTCTGGATCTCAGGGATTTCGTGTGGAGCCACCAACCAGAACGATTTCATGGACCTGGGCCTTGTCCATCTTGGCATCTTTCAAGGCTTTTTCCACAGGGTCCAGGGTGCCCCTGAATAGCTCAGAGTTGAGTTATTCAAACCAAGCCCTGGTGATGGAGGTGTAGAAGTCGATGCCTTCAAAGAGGGAGTCGATCTCAATGTTGGCCTGGGAACTGGAGGAGAGGGTTATCTTGACCCTCACACAGGCTGTTCTCAGCCTTCTCACTGCCCTCTTGTTCTGGCTGATGTCCTTCTTGTTCTTCCTCTTGAACTCCTCTGCAAAGTGGTTGACGAGGTGGTTGTCAAAGTCCTCACCCTCCCAGGTGTCTGTCCCCAGCTGTGGCCTTCACCTCAAATATCCCATCCTCGATGGTCAAGATGGAGACGTCAAAAGGTGCCTCCGCCGAGATCAAAGATAAGAACATTGCGCTCCTCTCTCTTTTCCTTGTCCAAGCCATAAGCGATAGTCGCCGCTGTGGGCTCATTGATGATCCTCAGGACGTTCAGTCCAGAGATCACCCCAGCGTCTTTAGTAGCCTGCCTCTGGGAGTCGTTGAAGTAGGCTGGGACTACTTCTGGCCCCAGGTAGGCCTCAGCAATCTCCTTCATCTTAACCAGGACCATTGAGGAGATCTCTTCGGGGGTAGAAGGCCTTGGGATCTCCCTTGTACTCCTCCCCGACTTGAGGAGATCTCTTCGGGGGTAGAAGGCCTTGGGATCTCCCTTGTACTCCTCCCCGACTTGAGGAGATCTCTTCAGGGTAGAAGGTCTTGGTCTCTCCCTTGTACTCGTCCTCGACTTGAGGACATCTCTTCAGGGTAGAAGGCTTTGGTGTCTCCCTTGTACTCCTCCCCAAGTTGAGGAGATCTCTTCAGGGTAGAAGGCCTTGGGATCTCCCTTGTACTCCTCCCCGACTTGAGGAGATCTCTTCAGAGTAGAAGGCCTTGGGATCTCCCTTGTACTCCTCCCCGACTTGAGGAGATCTCTTCAGGGTAGAAGGTCTTGGTCTCTCCCTTGTACTCCTCCCCGACTTGAGGAGATCTCTTCAGGGTAGAAGGCTTTGGTCTCTCCCTTGTACTCTTCCCCAACTTGAGGACATCTCTTCAGGGTAGAAGGCCTTGGGATCTCCCTTGTACTCCTCCCCAACTTGAGGACATCTCTTCGGGGGTAGAAGGCTTTGGTCTCTCCCTTGTACTCCACCTGGACTTTGGGCTTCCCACCATCGTTGGTCACCTAGAAGGGTATTGATATACTCAAACTTTTCAAATTAATTTTTATGTATGTAACCCTGTCAGAAGTTTACATACACCTTAGCCAAATACATTTAAACTCAGTTTTTCACAATTCCTGACATTTAATCCTAGTAAAAATGCCCTGTCTTAGGTCAGTTAGGATCACCACTTTATTTTAAGAATGTGAAATATCAGAATAATAGTAGAGAAACCCTGTATGTGTTTTAGTTTTTATTTGTTTGTGATGTTTCCATTTGTTGAAGGATTAAAAATGGTAAATAAATGAATAATTCATGTCAAATGTACTTAGAAAAGCCACAGCTTCATGTCTGACTGAACGATCTGGTCGTTGAACTTCCTGTCGATCAGGCTTAGTGCATCAAACACAGTGTTGGTGGGGTTCATGGCCACCTGCATCGAAATGAATTACAATGAAATGTTAGTTTGGGTAAACAAAACAATACATGCATCCACAAGATTTGATCAACATTTGATCCCAGAGACTATCACATGGAAGCATTTATTAAAACATAAACAGACAGACAGAAGTGGGACCTACCTGGTTCTTTGCTGCGTCATCGATGATCTCCACCTTGCCATGCTGGAACACCCCCACACAGGAGTATCTGGTGCTCTGTTCAATGCCAATGGATACTCCCTTTGCTGAAGACATCTTGGTTTATTTTTTTATATATTTTTCTGCATGAGTAAGATTAGGAACATAACTTACGTAATACATATGTACGTTAACTGTTTAGGCATTATCGGAAAAACTGCCACAGTATCAGCATCGTAGCGTTATAGAATAACCGTACTTATAGTGATTGACAGTTTGTTCTTCTCTTGAGATATTGAAGGATCTCGGATGAGTCCTGAGTATTTTCACCCCGTTTGGGCCTTGCTTCTGAGTCGTGTGGTTACCCCAAAAGGTATGGCTCAAATGAGAGACATCCATGGCTTTAAATACTAAAAGCACCTTTCCAGAGTGATCGCACATCTTCTGTGACAGTTTGTGACACAGCCGGTAATATTAGTAACTGCAGCCAGGGGGCGCTGTTGGAAAGTCAGTAATATTAGTAACGGTAGTCAGGGGGCGCTGTTTGAAAGTCAGTAATATTAGTAACGGCAGTCAGGGGGCGCTGTTGGAAAGTCAGTAATATTAGTAACGGCAGTCAGGGGGCGCTGTTGGAAAGTCAGTAATATTAGTAATGGCAGTCAGGGGGCGCTGTTGGAAAGTCAGTAATATTAGTAACGGCAGTCAGGGGGCGCTGTTGGAAAGTCAGTAATATTAGTAACGGCAGTCAGGGGGCGCTGTTGGAAAGCCAGTAATATTAGTAACGGCAGTCAGGGGGCGCTGTTGGAAAGTCAGTAATATTAGTAACGGCAGTCAGGGGGTGCTGTTGGAAAGCCAGTAATATTAGTAACTGCAGCCAGGGGGCGCTGTTGGAAAGCCAGTAATATTAGTAACTGCAGCCAGTGGGCGCTCTGGGAAAGCCGGTGAATATTCTAGGCCCCATCGACGCGCTGAACACAGGGCGGACAGTCAACACGCTGGACTGTTTGAATAGGAAAAAAAGCGGTACAACTAGGCAGGTTCAGGAAAGCGTGCAAAAGAGCATTATAAACAAGACTTGGAAATGAGTTTTAGACATGGGCCTCAGGGCCTGACTGGCATCATGAAAAAGGTACAGTGAGGAGCTTCAAAAGTTTTGGGACAGTGAACATCACTTTGGGTTTGAAATGATACAATGGGGATGACGTTCCAAGTACAGACTGTCAGCATTAATCTGAGGGTATTTTCATCCATATTGGCTGAACCGTTTAGAAATTACATCACTTTCTGTCCATTTTAGAGGAACAAAAGTACTGGGACAAATTCACTTATATGGGTATAGAAGTATTTTAATGTTCCATTCTTATTTACAATAAAAGTAACTTCAATATATTATTTACAATTACATTTATATTGGGCACAAAATTATAAACACAAAACACAAACAAAATAAACAGCAAATGCATCCAACAAGTTTGTAGAGGAACAAAATATTAGTGTTTAACTTTTGTATCCACCCAATGTGAATGAAAATACCCTCAATTTAAAGCTGACAGTCTGCAGTTTAACCTCATAGTCATTGTATCATTTCAAACCTAAATCACAATGTACAGAGTCAAATAACAACAACAAAAATTGTCACTGTTCCAATACTTTTGGAGCTCACTGTATGTAAACAACAACAACAACGTCAACTATTGTCAGGTGGACTTCTCAGGCCTCTCTTGATCTCACCTCACCTCACCTACTCACCTCACCTCACCTACTCACCTCACCTCACCTACTCACCTCACCTCACCTCTCACTCACTCACTCACTCACTCACTCACTCACTCACTCACTCACTCACTCACTCACTCACTCACTCACTCACTCACTCACTCACTCACTCAACTCAACTCAACTCAACTCAACTCAACTCAACTCAACTCAACTCAACTCAACTCAACTCAACTCAACTCAACTCAACTCAACTCAACTCAACTCAACTCAACTCAACTCAACTCAACTCAACTCACTCACTCACTCACTCACTCAATCACTCAGCAAATCAGTCTCCAAACAAATTGTATGTTTGTATTTAGTATTTAGAGTTTATTGCTTATATCTAATAGATACAACAGTCACAAGAGAAGTATAAATCCTCTACTTGATCAAAGAAGAAGGACATGGAAGCAGAAATAGGCGAACATATGAAGTGTACCTTATCACACGTTGACATGTAACTTATTTAACAATGAACAGAAACTGATTATATATTGGTAGTTGGTAGAGCATGGCGCTTGTAACGCCAGGGTAGTGGGTTCGATTCCCGGGACCACCCATACGTAGAATGTATGCACACATGACTGTAAGTCGCTTTGGATAAAAGCGTCTGCTAAATGGCATATATTATTATTATTATTATATAGTAGGTCACTGTAGGCCAACAGACTAATTCATACCTCTTCTAGAACTTGAAAATAACCTCAAATCTAAAATCTTGGAATTTTTCAAATGATATGAACTCTTAATCAAATGAGTTGAACTGAATGTTGAAGGTAACCTGATAATGGCTCAGAAGACATATTCACACTCTGGCATTAATGACAGGTACGTATGCAGATACCAGTCAGCGAGTTTCATCCAGGCCTTGTTTCAGTTATGAAACACTTGTCAAATACTGTATTATACATTTTTTTTTAAAGAGCTCACAACACCAATTCTGGCTCATGGAATGTACTTTATTTAAGATGTCAGTGCGCTGACAATGTGTGTTCTTGTGTTTGTGGAAACATATCCCTCTCATTCTCCTCTCTAACTGTACGGCCAATCATTTGGCACCACCATATGACTGTCAGGAGCAGATAAAACTACAGTACATTGACAATTAACCATGAATACACATCAGTGGTGGCTGGTGGGAGGAGCTATAAGAGGGCGGGATCATTGTAATGACAGGAATGGAATTAATGGAACGGAGTCTAATGTGATTACCATATGTTTGATGTGTTTTATACCGTTACATGGATTGGGTTCCAACCATTACAATAAGACCCTCCTCCTATAGCTCCTCCCACCAGCCGCCACTAATAAACATTGTGATTTAGCATCAATTAGCATTAGCAACAATTCATGAATCATTTTTTAAGATAAAATCATGCAAACAAGAGTATTTTTAAAATATATGACTGACGATTTTTTTGTTTATGGTTACTTCTCTTGGGGTACGTCCCAAATGGAACCTGTTACTCTAGTTGGTGCACTACTTTTGACCCTGGCCTATAGGGCTCTGGTCTAAAGTAGTGCACTATATAGAGAATAGGGCTCTGGTCTAAAGTAGTGCACTATATAGAGAATAGGGCTCTGGTCTAAAGTAGTGCACTATATAGAGAATAGGGCTCTGGTCTAAAGTAGTGCACTATATAGGGAATAGGGCTCTGGTCTAAAGTAGTGCACTATATAGAGAATAGGGCTCTGGTCTAAAGTAGTGCACTATATAGGGAATAGGGCTCTGGTCTGAAGTAGTGCACTATATAGGGAATAGGGCTCTGGTCTAAAGTAGTGCACTATATAGGGAATAGGGCTCTGGTCTGAAGTAGTGCACTATATAGGGAATAGGGCTCTGGTCTAAAGTAGTGCACTATATAGGGAATAGGGCTCTGGTCTAAAGTAGTGCACTATATAGGGAATAGGGCTCTGGTCTAAAGTAGTACACTATATAGGGAATAGGGCTCTGGTCTGAAGTAGTGCACTATATAGGGAATAGGGCTCTGGTCTAAAGTAGTGCACTATATAGGGAATAGGGCTCTGGTCTAAAGTAGTGCACTATATAGGGAATAGGGCTCTGGTCTGAAGTAGTGCACTATATAGGGAATAGGGCTCTGGTCTAAAGTAGTGCTCTATATAGGGAATAGGGCTCTGGTCTAAAGTAGTGCACTATATAGGGAATAGGGCTCTGGTCTAAAGTAGTACACTATATAGGGAATAGGGCTCTGGTCTGAAGTAGTGCACTATATAGGGAATAGGGCTCTGGTCTAAAGTAGTGCACTATATAGGGAATAGGGCTCTGGTCTAAAGTAGTGCACTATATAGGGAATAGGGCTCTGGTCTGAAGTAGTGCACTATATAGGGAATAGGGCTCTGGTCTAAAGTAGTGCACTATATAGGGAATAGGGCTCTGGTCTGAAGTAGTGCACTATATAGGGAATAGGGCTCTGGTCTGAAGTAGTGCACTATATAGGGAATAGGGCTCTGGTCTAAAGTAGTGCACTATATAGGGAATAGGGCTCTGGTCTAAAGTAGTGCACTATATAGGGAATAGGGCTCTGGTCTAAAGTAGTGCACTATATAGGGAATAGGGCTCTGGTCTAAAGTAGTACACTATATAGGGAATAGGGCTCTGGTCTGAAGTAGTGCACTATATAGGGAATAGGGCTCTGGTCTAAAGTAGTGCACTATATAGGGAATAGGGCTCTGGTCTAAAGTAGTGCACTATATAGGGAATAGGGCTCTGGTCTAAAGTAGTGCACTATATAGGGAATAGGGCTCTGGTCTAAAGTAGTGCACTATATAGGGAATAGGGCTCTGGTCTAAAGTAGTGCACTATATAGGGAATAGGGCTCTGGTCTGAAGTAGTGCACTATATAGGGAATAGGGCTCTGGTCTGAAGTAGTGCACTATATAGGGAATAGGGCTCTGGTCTAAAGTAGTGCACTATATAGGGAATAGGGTGCCATTTGGAACATACATATTGGTTTCTGCTCTTGTTTCAGATGATTGAAATGCATGAATTGATTCATATACCTAACAGACAAGTTAGATATTCTATTATTATTATGCCCGACAGTGTTAATAATACAGTTGAGATTCGGCATAAAAGCAAAATAATTATTCTTTCCCTTTTGTAACAATTTAGAAAATAAAATAGAGAATTAATCTTGTTTTTTTCTTCTCTCCCTCAGATGTTGGTTGCAGGTCCCCGCATTGTCCATTCCTGTCAATACCTTGGAGCACAGACAATAGATATTTCATTAAAACAATCATATAACTACAGTGGGATTTATTATTTTTAAAAATCACAAACAAAAGGAAGCCAATATCCATGTCATACAGAACCATAAATATAATATGATTTGTGTCGTCCCACGAGATGCTTCATGTCCCTTTCACAGAACCCCAAAACTACTACCCCTAAACTACTACCCCTAAACTACTACCCTTAAAACTACTACCCCTAAACTACTACCCCTAAACTACTACCCTTAAAACTACTACACCTAAACTACTACCCCTACACTACTACCCCTAAACTACTACCCCCAAACTACTACCCCTAAACTACTACCCCTAAACTACTACCCCTAAACTACTACCCCTAAACTACTACCCCTAAACTACTACCCCTAAACTACTACCCTTAAAACTACTACCCTTAAAACCACTACCCTTAAAAACTACTACCCCCTAAACTACTACCCCTAAACTACTACCCCTAAAACTACTACCCCTAAACTACTACCCCCACACTACTACCCCTAAACTACTACCCTTAAAACTACTACCCTTAAAACCACTACCCTTAAAACTACTACCCCTAAACTACTACCCCTAAACTACTACCCCAAAACCACTACCCTTAAAACTACTACCCCTAAACTACTACTCCTAAACTACTACTCTTAACTACTACCCCCTACACTACTACCCCTAAAACTACTACTCCTAAAACTACTACCCCTAAACTACTACTCTTAACTACTACCCCTAAACTACTACCCCCACACTACTACCCCTAAACTACTACTCCTAAACTACTACTCTTAACTACTACCCCTACATTACTACCCCTAAAACTACTACTCCTAAAACTACTACCCCTAAACTACTACTCTTAACTACTACCCCTAAACTACTACCCCCACACTACTACCCCTAAACTACTACCCTTAAAACTACTACCCTTAAAACTACTACCCCTACACTACTACCCCTAAAACTACTACCCCTAAAACAACTACCCCTAAACTACTACCCCTAAAATTACTACCCCTAAACTACTACCCTTAAAACTACTACCCCTAAACTACTACCCCTAAACTACTACCCTTAAAACTACTACCCTTAAAACTACTACCCCTAAACTACTACCCCTAAACTACTACCCCTAAACTACTACCCTTAAACTACTACCCCTAAATTACTACCCCTAAAACTACTACCCTTAAAACTACTACCCCTAAACTACTACCCCTAAACTACTACCCCTAAACTACTACCCTTAAAACTACTACCCTTAAAACTACTACCACTAAACTACTACCCCTAAACTACTACCCTTAAACTACTACCCCTAAATTACTACCCCTAAAACTACTACCCTTAAAACTACTACCCTTAAAACTACTCAATCAACAAAATATAAAAAAATCAAGAAAAACCCAGATCACTCCTACTTGACTGATTTCCCCAACAGCCAATCACCACACTAGAAAGGAAGGCGGGAATTCTACCCACCCCCACTTAAAATAGCCTCACCTGTCAGCGTAATTACAGAGGAAACCATTATCTGAAATGTTTGAGAGAATGTTTTTGTAATTTTTTTTTTTAAAGCTGACCTGGTTCTTTTTGCATGGCTTAACCAGTTGTGTGTCAGGGTTCTGTATGTCAGCCAGTCAGTGGTTCTTTACCGTTTCTATATCGAATTCCTTATTTCCTGAATGTGTCAATGATTTATTTTTGTATTTTACCTTTATTTAACCAGGCAAGTCAGTTAAGAACAAATTCTTATTTTCAATGACGGTCTGGGAACAATGGGTTAACTGCCTGTTCAGGGGCAGAACGACAGAGTTGTACCTTATCAGCTCGGGGATTTGAACATGCAACCTTCCGGTTACTTGTCCAACGCTCTAACCACTAGGCTACCCTGCCTATAGGAGTTTCCTTTCCTTTTCACCAAATACTCGATCCTTTATATATTGGTTTCTATTCCTTTGTCTGTAGTCATAGCCTAATGGTTTAGTTTGCCTTTGACAGTCACTCCAACCCTATCCCAGAGCTATTCTCTCAACGCCAACATTACAACAGTCAGCAGGTACCCTTAGTAGTTAAGAGCGTTGGACCAGTAACTGAAAGGTCGCTGGTTCGAATCCCTGAGCTGACTAGGAGAAATGTAACAGGGAGGGAATAAGTAAGGTGTGTGTGTGTGTGTGTGTGTGTGTGTGTGTGTGTGTGTGTGTGTGTGTGTGTGTGTGTGTGTGTGTGTGTTTGTGTGTGTGTGTGTGTGTGTGTGTGTGTGTGTGTGTGTGTGTGTGTGTGTGTGTGTGTGTGTGTGTGTGTGTGTGTGTGTGTGTGTGTGTGTGTGTGTGTGTGCAAACATTTCTCAATACCTGTAGTAGTTGGGTTTGAAGGGGCCGTTCTTGTTCAGACCCATGTACTTCGCCTGCTCATCAGACAACTCTGTCAGGTGGGCGTCAAAATTGGACAGATGCAAGCTGGCCACATACTCATCTGAAATACATGGGTGGCTTTGTGACGCGGTAGATCAAATGTTATTTGTCACATGCGCCGAATATAACAGGTGTAGGTAGACCTTTCAGTGAAATGATTACTGAGATGGATTTGCAACAAAATGGGTGTTTCCCAAAAATGGCACCCTACTCCCTATGTAGTGCACAACATCTGACCAGGGCCGATATGGTCGTGGTGCACTACATAATGAATAGGGAGCCATTTGGGACACAGCAACACTTCTGTTTGGAAAATGCGGTTTTATGGTAAAAAGCTTGAGGTTGTGACATTGAACCACACAACAAACTGAGCATTGAAAACTGTGAGTGGTTTCTATTCATCGAGATTTGATATCTACAGTGTTTATTATGATTTGATATCTACAGTGTTTATTATGATTTGATATCTACACTATTAATATTTGATATCTACAGTGTTTATTATGATTTGATATCTACACTATTAATATTTGATATCTACAGTGTTTATTATGATTTGATATCTACAATATTAATATTTGATATCTAGTGTTTATTAAGATTTGATATCTAGTGTTTATTAATATTTGATATCTACACTATTAAGATTTGATATCTACACTATTAATATTTGATATCTACAGTGTTTATTAAGATTTGATATCTAGTGTTTATTAATATTTGATATCTACACTATTAAGATTTGATATCTACACTATTAATATTTGATATCTACAGTGTTTATTATGATTTGATATCTACAGTGTTTATTATGATTTGATATCTACACTATTAATATTTGATATCTAGTGTTTATTAATATTTGATATCTACACTATTAATATTTGATATCTACACTATTAATATTTGATATCTACAGTGTTTATTAAGATTTGATATCTACACTATTAAGATTTGATATCTACACTATTAATATTTGATATCTAGTGTTTATTAAGATTTGATATCTACAGTGTTTATTATGATTTGATATCTACAGTGTTTATTATGATTTGATATCTACACTATTAAGATTTGATATCTACACTATTAATATTTGATATCTACAGTGTTTATTATGATTTGATATCTACACTATTAAGATTTGATATCTACACTATTAATATTTGATATCTACAGTGTTTATTATGATTTGATATCTACAGTGTTTATTATGATTTGATATCTACACTATTAATATTTGATATCTACACTATTAAGATTTGATATCTACACTATTAATATTTGATATCTACAGTGTTTATTATGATTTGATATCTACAGTGTTTATTATGATTTGATATCTACAGTGTTTATTAAGATTTGATATCTACAGTGTTTATTAAGATTTGATATCTACAGTGTTTATTAAGATTTGATATCTACACTATTAAGATTTGATATCTACACTATTAATATTTGATATCTAGTGTTTATTATGATTTGATATCTACAGTGTTTATTAAGATTTGATATCTAGTGTTTATTAATATTTGATATCTACACTATTAAGATTTGATATCTACACTATTAATATTTTATATCTACAATGTTTATTATGATTTGATATCTACACTATTAATATTTGATATCTACACTATTAATATTTGATATCTACAGTGTTTATTAAGATTTGATATCTACAGTGTTTATTAAGATTTGATACCTACAGTGTTTATTATGATTTGATATCTACACTATTAAGATGTGATATCTACACTATTAATATTTGATATCTACAGTGTTTATTATGATTTGATATCTACACTATTAAGATTTGATATCTACACTATTAAGATTTGATATCTACACTATTAATATTTGATATCTAGTGTTTATTAAGATTTGATATCTACAGTGTTTATTATGATTTGATATCTACACTATTAATATTTGATATCTACAGTGTTTATTAATATTTGATATCTACACTATTAAGATTTGATATCTACAGTGTTTATTAATATTTGATATCTACACTATTAATATTTGATATCTAGTGTTTATTAAGATTTGATATCTACAGTGTTTATTAAGATTTGATATCTACAGTGTTTATTAAGATTTGATATCTACACTATTAAGATTTGATATCTACAGTGTTTATTACGTTTTTAATCAATAAGGCTCAGTTCAATCCAAATGGCACCCTATTCCCTATTTAGTGCACTACTTTTAATCAAAGCCCTATGGGTCATGGTCAAAAGTAGGGCACTATATAGGGAATAGGGTGCCATGGTCTTACCCATCTTCTTAGGCAGCAGATAGACATCCTGTTTGTAGCGTCCCTCAGGAGCATTGAACAGTTCAATCAGAGCCAGAGCCTGCGGAGAGACACAGACCACCACAGAGTCTCAACGCTGCCAACATCCCATTCCCACAAAGCTCAGGTAGCAGCAGAACAACAGGAGAACAGAGTACCTCTAGTCTCGTCTTCAGCAAACCGCCAACACTTGAAGTAGGACAAGTACCACGTCTGTACTGCCATGCATCCCAGTATTTCTAATGTCAATGAATGACTCTAAATAAACTAGTATGTGTACATCTGGGGAAAAGCAATTGAAAACCGGTGAAAGTTCAATTGTGATGATACAATGCATCTAACTGTTGTATTTCTATGTGTTGATGTTCTGATTGGATCGGTCTCTATGTAAATAAACAATGTCAATATGTAAATAAACAATGTCTCTATGTAAATAAACAATGTCTCTATGTAAATAAACAATGTCTCTATGTAAATAAACAATGTCTCTATGTAAATAAACAATGTCAATATGTAAATAAACAATGTCTCTATGTAAATAAACAATGTCTCTATGTAAATAAACAATGTCTCTATGTAAATAAACAATGTCTCTATGTAAATAAACAATGTCTCTATGTAAATAAACAATGTCTCTATGTAAATAAAAAATGTATCTATGTAAATAAACAATGTCAATATGTAAATAAACAATGTCTCTATGTAAATAAACAATGTCTCTATGTAAATAAACAATGTCTCTATGTAAATAAACAATGTCTCTATGTAAATAAACAATGTCTCTATGTAAATAAACAATGTCTCTATGTAAATAAACAATGTCTCTATGTAAATAAACAATGTCAATATGTAAATAAACAATGTCAATATGTAAATAAACAATGTCTCTATGTAAATAAACAATGTCTCTATGTAAATAAACAATGTCAATATGTAAATAAACAATGTCAATATGTAAATAAACAATGTCTCTATGTAAATAAACAATGTCAATATGTAAATAAACAATGTCAATATGTAAATAAACAATGTCAATATGTAAATAAACAATGTCTCTATGTAAATAAACAATGTCAATATGTAAATAAACAATGTCAATATGTAAATAAACAATGTCTCTATGTAAATAAACAATGTCTCTATGTAAATAAACAATGTCAATATGTAAATAAACAATGTCAATATGTAAATAAACAATGTCAATATGTAAATAAACAATGTCAATATGTAAATAAACAATGGCAATGTGTAAATAAACAATATGTCTCTGAGTAGTAAATAAACAATGTCTCACCTGAGTAGTAAATAAACAATATGTCTCACCTGAAATAAACAATGTCTGTGATTGAAATAAACAATGTCTCACCTGAGTAGTGGCTGTGATTGAAACAATGTCTCAATATGGCTAAATAAACAATGTCAATATGTTTCACCTGAGTAGTGGCTGTGATAGACAGGACAATATGTCTCACCTGAGTAGTGGCTGTGATAGACAGGACAATATGTCTCACCTGAGTAGTGGCTGTGATAAGACAGGACAATATGTCTCACCTGAGTAACGGCTGTGATTGACAGGACAATATGTCTCACCTGAGTAGTGGCTGTGATTGACAGGACAATATGTCTCACCTGAGTAGTGGCTGTGATAGACAGAACAATATGTCTCACCTGAGTAGTGGCTGTGATAAGACAGGACAATATGTCTCACCTGAGTAGTGGCTGTGATAGACAGGACAATATGTCTCACCTGAGTAGTGGCTGTGATAGACAGGACAATATGTCTCACCTGAGTAGTGGCTGTGATAGACAGGACAATATGTCTCACCTGAGTAGTGGCTGTGATAGACAGGACAATATGTCTCACCTGAGTAGTGGCTGTGATAGACAGAACAATATGTCTCACCTGAGTAGTGGCTGTGATAGACAGGACAATATGTCTCACCTGAGTAGTGGCTGTGATAGACAGGACAATATGTCTCACCTGTGTAGTGGCTGTGATTGACAGGACAATATGTCTCACCTGAGTAGTGGCTGTGATAGACAGAACAAACGTAGGCACTGTAGAACAGCTCAGATTCAAAAGACGACCCTGTAGGAAACAACACACACACACACACACACACACACACACACACACACACACACACACACACACACACACACACACACACACACACACACACACACACACACACACACACACACACACACACACACACACACACACACACCAAAACAGTGGTCAATTGCAAAGCCATTCTCAGGGTAACACCTTTCAAATCAAAACAGAGATTATGAGAGATCATTTGTAGTGTGAGGTTGTAGTGTGTACTCTACTGTGAAGGGATAGTGTGTACTCTACTGTGAGGGGATAGTGTGTACTGTACTGTGAGGGGATAGTGTGTACTCTACTGTGAGGGGATAGTGTGTACTGTGTGGGGATAGTGTGTACTCTACTGTGAGGTGATAGTGTGTACTGTGAGGGGATAGTGTGTACTGTGAGGGGATAGTGTGTACTGTGTGGGGATAGTGTGTACTGTGTGGGGATAGTGTGTACTGTGTGGGGATAGTGTGTACTCTACTGTGAGGGGATAGTGTGTACTGTGTGGGGATAGTGTGTACTCTACTGTGAGGTGATAGTGTGTACTGTGAGGGGATAGTGTGTACTGTGTGGGGATAGTGTGTACTCTACTGTGAGGTGATAGTGTGTACTGTGAGGGGATAGTGTGTATTCACAGTAGAGTACACACTATCCCCTCACAGTACACACTATCCCCTCACAGTAGAGTACACACTATCCCCTCACAGTAGAGTACACACTATCCCCTCACAGTAGAGTACACACAACCCCATCACAGTACACACTATCCCCTCACAGTACACACTATCCCATCACAGTACACACTATCACCTCACAGTACACACTATCCCCTCACAATAGAGTACACACTATCCCATCACAGTACACACTATCCCCTCACAGTAGAGTACACACTATCCCCTCAAAGTAGAGTACACACTATCCCATCACAGTACACACTATCGCCTCACAGTACACACTATCCCCTCACAGTACACACTATCCCCTCACAGTAGAGTACACACTATCCCATCACAGTATACACTATCCCCTCACAGTACACACTATCCCCTCACAGTACACACTATCCCCTCACAGTACACACTATCCCCTCACAGTAGAGTACACACTACCCCCTCACAGTAGAGTACACACTATCCCCTCACAGTAGAGTACACACTACCCCATCACAGTACACACTATCCCCTCACAGTACACACTATCCCCTCACAGTACACACTATCCCCTCACAGTACACACTATCCCCTCACAGTACACACTATCACCTCACAGTACACACTATCCCCTCACAATAGAGTACACACTATCCCATCACAGTACACACTATCGCATCACAGTAGAGTACACACTATCCCATCAGAGTACACACTATCCCCTCACAGTACACACTATCCCATCACAGTACACACTATCGCCTCACAGTACACACTATCGCCTCACAGTACACACTATCCCCTCACAGTAGAGTACACACTATCCCATCACAGTACACACTATCCCCTCACAGTACACACTATCCCCTCACAGTAGAGTACACACTACCCCCTCACAGTAGAGTACACACTCTCCCCTCACAGTACACACTCTCCCCTCACAGTACAAACTATCCCCTCACAGTAGAGTACACACTATCCCCTCACAGTACACACTCTCCCCACACAGTACACACTATCCCCTTACAGTAGAGTACACACTATCCCCTCACAGTACACACTCTCCCCTCACAGTACACACTATCTCCTCACAGTAGAGTACACACTATCCCCTCACAGTACACACTCTCCCCTCACAGTACACACTCTCCCCTCACAGTACACACTCTCCCCTCACAGTACACACTCTCCCCTCACAGTACACACTCTCCCCTCACAGTAGAGTACACACTATCCCCTCACAGTACACACTATCCCCTCACAGTACACACTCTCCCCTCACAGTACACACTCTCCCCTCACAGTACACACTCTCCCCTCACAGTAGAGTACACACTATCCCCTCACATTACACACTCTCCCCTCACAGTAGAGTACACATTCTCCCCTCACAGTACACACTCTCCCCTCACAGTACACACTCTCCCCTCACAGTACACACTCTCCCCTCACAGTACACACTCTCCCCTCACAGTACACACTCTCCCCTCACAGTACACACTCTCCCCTCACAGTACACACTATCCCCTCACAGTACACACTATCCCCTCACAGTACACACTATCCCCTCACAGTACACACTATCCCCTCACAGTACACACTATCCCCTCACAGTAGAGTACACACTATCCCCTCACAGTAGAGTACACACTATCCCCTCACAGTACACACTATCCCCTCACAGTACACACTATCCCTTCACAGTACACACTATCCCCTCACGGTACACACTATCCCCTCACGGTACACACTATCCCCTCACGGTACACACTATCCCCTCACGGTACAAACTATCCCCTCACGGTACAAACTATCCCCTCACGGTACACACTAGCACCTCACAGTACACACTATCCCCTCACAGTACACACTATCACCTCACAATACACAGTATCCCCTCACAGTACACACTATCCCCTCACAGTACACACTATCCCCTCACAGTAGAGTACACACTATCCCCTCACAGTACACACTACCCCCTCACAGTAGAGTACACACTATCCCCTCACAGTAGAGTACACAATATCCCCTCACAGTAGAGTACACACTATCCCCTCACAGTACACACTACCCCCTCACAGTACACACTACCCCCTCACAGTACACACTATCCCCTCACAGTACACACTATCCCCTCACACTACACAACAGGGGTCAAAGATGGGAAGACAAAGCCATTAGTTACATGTTAGTGGGAAACCTCACAGGCCAAGTCACTATTTTGTTGTGTTTTCAAAAAGAGTCAGGTTTGGAAGCAGACAAAGGTGACAGAAAGGTCATCAGGATACATCTCATGGAGGAAACCTATCCGTGTGCCTATTTTGTAACGCTAGAATGTTTTTATAGCTCTTTGAATCACAGACAAAGGTTTGGGAAGGAATAAAGTACCCTGAGATCCGAGCTAAAGGTCATTCTGTTTCGCTATTGTTTCACTCAGTGCTCCATGTTACTAAAGCAGTGTTCCCCAAACAATAGAATACACACTATCCCCACACACACTATCCCCACACAGTACACACTATCCCCTCACAGTACACACTATCCCCTCACAGTAGAGTACACACTATCCCCTCACAGTAGAGTACACACTATCCCCTCACAGTAGAGTACACACTATCCCCTCACAGTACACACTATCACCTCACAGTACACAGTATCCCCACACAGTACACACTATCCCCACACACACTATCCCCACACAGTACACACTATCCCCTCACAGTACACACTATCCCCTAACAGTAGTATCACACTATCCCCTCACAGTACACACTATCCCCTATCACCCCTCACAGTAGAGTACACACTATCCCCTCACAGTAGAGTACACACTATCCCCTCACAGTAGAGTACACACTATCCCCTCACAGTACACACTATCACCTCACAGTACACAGTATCCCCACACAGTACACACTATCCCCACACACACTATCCCCACACAGTACACACTATCCCCTCACAGTACACACTATCCCCTCACAGTACACACTATCACCTCACAGTACACAGTATCCCCACACAGTACACAGTATCCCCACACAGTACACACTATCCCCACACAGTACACACTATCCCCACACAGTACACACTATCCCCACACAGTACACACTATCACCTCACAGTACACACTATCCCCTAACAGTACACACTATCCCCTCACAGTACACACTATCCTCTCACAGTACACACTATCCCCTCACAGTACACACTATCCCCTCACAGTAGAGTACACACTATCCGCTCACAGTACACACTATCCCCTCACAGTAGAGTACACACTATCCCCTCACAGTAGAGTACACACTATCCCCTCACAGTAGAGTACACACTATCCCCTCACAGTACACACTATCCCCTCACAGTACACACTATCCCCTCACAGTACACACTATCCCCTCACAGTACACACTATCCCCTCACAGTAGAGTACACACTATCCCCTCACTGTATACAGTATCCCCTCACAGTAGAGTAAACACTATCCCCTCACAGTACACACTATCCCCTCACAGTACACACTATCCCCTCACAGTACACACTATTGCATCACAGTAGAGTACACACTATCCCCTCACAGTACACACTATCCCCTCACAGTAGAGTACACACTATCCCCTCACAGTACACACTCTCCCCTCACAGTACACACTATCCCCTCACAGTAGAGTACACACTCTCCCCTCACAGTACACACTCTCCCCTCACAGTACACACTATCCCCTCACAGTAGAGTACACACTCTCCCCTCACAGTACACACTATCCCCTCACAGTACACACTATCCCCTTACAGTAGAGTACACACTCTCCCCTCACAGTACACACTCTCCCCTCACAGTACACACTATCCCCTCACAGTAGAGTACACACTATCCCCTCACAGTAGAGTACACACTATCCCCTCACGGTACACACGTGGTCCTTCTGTAGCTCAGTTGGTAGAGCATGGCGCTTGTAGCGCCAGGGTAGTTGGTTCGATCCCCAGGACCACCCATACGTAGAATGTATGCACACATGACTGTAAGTCGCTTTGGATAAAAGCGTCTGCTAAATGGCATATATTATTATTATTACACACTCTCCCCTCACAGTACACACTATCCCCTCACAGTAGAGTACACACTCTCCCCTCACAGTACACACTCTCCCCTCACAGTACACACTCTCCCCTCACAGTACACACTATCCCCTTACAGTGCACACTACACACTCTCCCCTCACAGTACACACTCTCCCCTCACAGTACACACTCTCCCCTCACAGTACACACTCTCCCCTCACAGTACACACTCTCCCCTCACAGTGAACACTCTCCCCTCACAGTACACACTATCCCCTCACAGTACACACTATCCCCTCACAGTACACACTATCCCCTCACAGTACACACTATCCCCTCACAGTGAACACTATCCCCTCACAGTACACACTATCCCCTCACAGTACACACTATCCCCTCACAGTACACACTATCCCCTCACAGTACACACTATCCCCTCACAGTATCCCTTCACAGTACACACTATCCCCTCACAGTACACACTATCCCCTCACAGTACACACTATCCCCTCACAGTACACACTATCCCCTCACAGTACACACTATCACCTCACAGTACACACTATCACCTCACAGTACACACTATCCCCTAACAGTACACACTATCCCCTCACAGTACACACTATCCCCTCACAGTAGAGTACACACTATCCCCTCACAGTAGAGTACACACTATCCCCTCACAGTACACACTATCCCCTCACAGTACACACTATCCCCTCACAGTACACACTATCCCCTCACAGTACACACTATCCCTCACAGTACACACTATCCCCTCACAGGAGAGTACACACTATCCCCTCACAGTACACAGTATCCCCTCACAGTACACACTATCCCCTCACAGTAGAGTACACATCCCCTCACTGTATACAGTATCCCCTCACAGTAGAGTACACACTATCCCCTCACAGTAGAGTACACACTATCCCCTCACAGTACACAGTATCCCCTCACAGTAGAGTACACACTATCCCCTCACAGTACACAGTATCCCCTCACAGTAGAGTACACACTATCCCCTCACAGTACACAGTATCCCCTCACAGTACACAGTATCCCCTCACAGTACACAGTATCCCTCACAGTCCCACAGTACACACTATCCCCTCACAGTAGAGTACACACTATCCCCTCACAGTACACAGTATCCCTCACAGTAGAATACACACTATCCCCTCACAGTACACAGTATCCCTCACAGTACACAGTATCACCTCACAGTAGAGTACACACTATCCCTCACGGTAGAGTACACACTATCCCCTCACAGTATCACCTCACAGTAGAGGACACACTATCCCCTCACAGTAGAGTACACAGTATCCCTCACAGTAGAGTACACACTATCCCCTCACAGTATCACCTCACAGTAGAGTACACACTATCCCCTCACAGTAGAGGACACACTATCCCCTCACAGTAGAGTACACACACTATCCCCTCACAGTAGAGTACACACTATCTCCCCCTCACAGTAGAGTAAACACTATCCCCTCACAGTATCCCCTCACAGTAGAGTACACACTATCCCCTCACAGTATACAGTATCCTCTCACAGTAGAGTACACACTATCCCCTCACAGTACACAGTATCCCCTCACAGTACACACTATCCCCTCACAGTACACACTATCCCCTCACAGTACACACTATCCCCTCACAGTAGAGTACACACTATCCCCTCACAATACACAGTATCCCCTCACAGTAGAATACACACTATCCCCTCACAGTACACAGTATCACCTCACAGTACTCAGTATCACCTCACAGTAGAGTACACACTATCCCCTCACAGTAGAGTACACACTATCCCCTCACAGTATCACCTCACAGTAGAGTACACACTATCCCTCACAGTATCACCTCACAGTAGAGTACACACTATCCCCTCACAGTAGAGTACACACTATCCCCTCACAGTATCCCTCACAGTAGAGTACACACTATCCCCTCACAGTAGAGTACACACTATCTCCTCACAGTAGAGGACACACTATCCCCTCACAGTATCACCTCACAGTAGAGTACACACTATCCCCTCACAGTATCTCCTCACAGTAGAGGACACACTATCCCCTCACAGTAGAGTACACACTATCCCCTCACAGTATCACCTCACAGTGGAGTGCACACTATCCCCTCACAGTATCACCTCACAGTAGAGTACACACTATCCCCAAACTCGGTCCTACATTGCACAATGGGGAGCACGTTTTTTTTGTTTTTTGTCCTGGCACTACACAGCTTGTTCAAATAACCAATACATCATCAAGCTTTGATGATTTGAATCAGCTGTGTGGTGCTAGGCAAAAAACCTTAACGTGCACCCCTTGGTGAGTTTGGGAAACGTTGCACTAGGGTGAAACAACGGCGAATGGGAGTGATGTTTGTAGAGGACAGAAACCGTACCTCAGCCAGCAGGACAACCCTCTTGCCGTCGGGCCAGATCACATGGTCCACCTGAGAACGCACCCTCTCCCAGGTGAGCTCCGGGCTCCGCAGGCTGGCCTAGAGACGAGAGAGACCGGGGCAGGAGATTAGTGACACACACACACACACACACACACACACACACACACACACACACACACACACACACACACACACACACACACACACACACACACACACACACACACACACACACACACACACACACACACACACACACACACACACACACACACACACACACACACACACACACACAGGTAAAAGTACCTCACCACATCAATCTCGGTATTGGAATGTCCCATGTTGCAGACTATACAGCCATTCTTCATCCGGTCCAGCTGCTCTCTGGTCACCACGTTCTTATTGCCTGAGTGACAACAACACAGTCAGCTAATCTCAGATCTGATTACAATCAATAATGTTGGCTGTCTATAATGAGAAAGAGAGGGAGAGGGGGGGACAGAGAGAGAGGGGGAGTGGGGGGGACAGAGAGAGAGGGAGAGAGGGGGGACAGAGAGAGGGGGGGGCAGAGAGAGAGAGGGGGGGCAGAGAGAGAGAGAGAGAGAGAGAGAGAGAGAGAGAGAGGGGTGGGACAGAGAGAGGGGGACAGAGAGAGAGAGAGGGGGGGGACAGAGAGAGAGAGAGAGGGGGACAGAGCGAGAGAGAGGGGGGGACAGAGAGAGAGAGACAGAGAGAGAGAGAGAGAGAGAGGGAGAGAGAGAGACAGAGAGAGAGAGGGAGGGGGACAGAGAGAGAGAGAGAGAGAGAGAGAGAGATATACACATTCAAACAGGTGACCTCTAACTTGACATCTGATGGATAAACCTGAGTCATAAACAAGGACAGCGGCTGGGAGCTCTGCTTCTATAATTATCAGAGTGGAATAACTGAGTCTGGATGAGGCGTGCTCGGATTGATGTAGTTTACCTGTGCAGGTTATCACCAGGTCCATCTGCCGAATGACTTCATTCAGCTTCACCACCCTGAACCCATCCATGCTGTATACACAGGAAGATTTGTAGGAAAAAGTAGCCAAACATAACTAAAACACATATCACAAGACGTGGATACATTAGACAGGAGGCAAGTCCCAGCCACTCACCAGCCCTGCAGGGCGCAGATGGGGTCTATCTCTGTGATGCAGACGATGGCTCCCAGGGCCTTCAGAGCAGAACAGCAACCCTTCCCCACCTACAGGACAGAGAACAGCCCGGTACAGCACTCTCAAATCTATGTTCAAATGCCAAACATCAACTTTTGAATCTAAGGTGTGAGCTAACAGTCATCAGAGTAAAGAATCAGAAGGACTGTACCTCTCCATAACCACACACCACGACCTGTTTCCCCCCAAACATCACATCAGTGGTCCTCTTCAAACTATAGCAAGCAGAGAAAGTAACAATTACAAATCAGACATGATCCATTTATAAATTACAAACAAAAACAAAACCATCACACACTTTGTGAGAAAAACATTTGATATTAGTGTTTAAAAAAGGTCCCACCCGTCCAGGATGGACTCTCTGCAGCAATAGAGGTTATCAAACTTCTGCTTGGTAACAGAATCGTTCACATTCATGGCCGGGACACACAGCTTGCCTGCCTTGGACAGCTGGTACAACCTGAGAGTAAAGGATGAAAGTTTCTTTGAGCCACAGACTAACAGGGGATCAACCGGACCAATCCCACAGACGGCTCTCCTTGCTGTGGATGTATGTGACCAATGTTTTAGGAAGGCTCTTTCTCACCTGTGGACTCCAGTGACACTCTCCTCCACGATGCCCTGAGCCTTCTTAAACACGCTGGGGTACTTCTTATAAACCCAGTGGGTCAGATCCCCTCCGTCATCCAAGATCTACAGTAACACAAACACAGGAAGTGGTAGAAGAGCAGACAGTGGACTCAAACAATTAGAGATATCTTATTAGGGGATGGTTTAGTCTTTAGGTACCATGTTGGCCTGCCAGCCTTCTGTGTTGACACAGCGGTCGATGCACCACCAAAAGTCATCCTCTGACTCGCCCTTCCACGCAAACACAGGCACACCTGTAGGGGAGAGGAGAGAGAGGCTAGCACTTATTACGGCTGAGAGAGAGAGTTTTGAGTTTTTATAAAACCTTTATTTTTTACTCAAGTGTTAACATAAATAATGACACACTGCCTTTTCAGAAATGAAACAACAAATGTAATTCCTAAACAAAAATAAATACATAACATATACATTCAACTTATTTCATCAGCAAAAAATAATTTCCCCTCCTCTACAAAACAAAGCGCTCCTTCGTAGGCCCACTTCTCCTCAAATAATAGGATATCTTTTACAGCTGAAAAGAACTCAAAATCTACTTTTATTCCTGCTTTCACTAATCCTTTAAAAACACATCTTACATCCTGCCCATATCCCGTTTCTATCTTATGTTTCCTACTCAGAAAAATTGACATCTTAGCTTGTCCCAAAATAAAATTTAACATTTGACATTTTCTTTTCTGTTGTTTACTATATTGAAACCCCAAAATAAAAACAGTGTTATTGAAAAACTCCCCTACAGCTTTAAACAAAGATTCCAGCATTTCCAATAGAGGTTTTATCCTCTCACACTCCATAAAACAGGGAAAAATGGTTTCTCTTATATTACAAAAAGGACATCCATCTCTAACATCTGAGTTAATAACAGATACAAAAACATGAACTGCAATGATGCCATGTAAAACCCTCCATTGCATATCACCAGTACCCTTTTGTAACGGTGGTTTGTACAGTGCTCTCCATGCTGGCTTTTCCTTGTCATCAATGCCCAATTTTACCCTCCATGGAGTGTCTTTTCTATTTTTCAATTTATCTTTATTCAACACCTTGACACACCCCCTATACAAGTCCTTCCCATTCACCTCATCCAAACCCACCTCCTCCAACCCTCTCAAATCCAGCAATAACGCCTTTCTTTCTGACTCTGGGATATTTGGTCCCTAGTCTTGGAAATGAGACGTCTTCATCTTGTACCTTCTTCTTGTGGCTACTAATCATACCCCATTCTTCCTCTGACAGAGCCTTCCTGCAGCTC
The DNA here is from genome assembly GCF_021184085.1 of Oncorhynchus gorbuscha. Lineage (NCBI taxonomy): Eukaryota > Metazoa > Chordata > Actinopteri > Salmoniformes > Salmonidae > Oncorhynchus > Oncorhynchus gorbuscha. The sequence continues at coordinate 100,617,816 of NC_060175.1, forward strand.
CCCAGCATTTGTCCGACAATCCTTTCCGACCTCATCCCTAAATGTTCTGCCACCCGTCTTCCATCCATTAAGGCGGGCCCAACCATGGCCATTAACTGTTTTAAGGTGATGATTTTCCCCTTCACCAGAATCTTGGAGAAATGTGGAACAGCTGCAGTTGTACAATCCAGTCTTGCCCCATACACCAGAGGTTCCTCCAACAGCCAATGCACTGACTCCGCTGAAGTTCGTCTGGACACCTTCATTATGCTCCACACTCTGAGAAGGCCTCTGTAAAACGGAGGTACTCCCTCCCTAGAAATCTGGCTACTATCAACCAGAAATAAAGCCTTCTTTAAACCTAATTCTCCAACCCGCTGTAATACAAGACCTGCCACCCCTCTCCGCACCACATTTTCCGGTCCATAAAGCAACCTTTGAATAAACTGAAATCGGAAAGCAGCAGCCCTGCTAGCAAGATGTACAAGACCTTGTCCCCCCTCCTCTTTTGACAAATACACTTTGTGGAACCCAGTGATATTTATCCCAAAAGAAATCCACAATAATTGCCTGTATCTTAGCCAGAAGGCCAGATGGTGGTTCTAAAACTGACAACCGATGCCACAGTGCAGATGCAATCACATTAACTATAATAGTGCACCCCCTATATGACATACGAGATAGTAACCAACGCCATCTCCTCATCCTCACTTCCACCATTTCAACCACCCCACTCCAATTTTTTTTCCATAGTCCCCTCATCTCCTAGGTACACTCCAAGATACTTAAAACCTCCCTTACACCATTCTAGCCCCCCTGGCAAAGCCATGATCCCTCCAGACCATTCTCCGATCTGTAAAGCACAACTCTTTTCCCAATTTACCTTTGCAGAGGATATTCCCCTAAAACGATCAACCATTAGACTCAAGCTATCCACCTCCGCTTGATTTTTCACTAACACAACTACATCATCAGCATAGGCTGAGAGACGAATAGGAGGAATATCCTCTGAAAAGCACACCCCTGCAATGTGACTTAAAAATATAAAAATAATAATATATGCCATTTAGCAGACGCTTTTATCCAAAGCGACTTACAGTCATGTGTGCATACATTCTACGTATGGGTGGTCCCGGGAATCGAACCCACTACCCTGGCATTACAAGCGCCATGCTCTACCAACTGAGCTACTTCTAATGCTATTTAGTAGTGGCTCTATAGCAATGGCATATAACATTCCTGACAAAGAACATCCCTGCCTAATACCTCTACACACTTTAAAAGGAGCACTCAAACCACCGTTAACTTTCAATACACTTTCAATGTCACCATATATCACCTTTATCATGGCAATAAAACCAGAGCTGAACCCAAACGCCTCAAACGTGTGCCATAAATAAGAGCGTCTGCTAAATGACTTAAATGTAAATGTAAATAAATATTGATGTTCAACTCGGTCAAATGCCTTTTCCTGATCAATTGAAATTAGACCAGCATCCAACCCAATAGCCCTAGAGATGTCCCTGAAATATCACGAATCAGAGAAATGTTATCCCATATCTGCCTGCCAGGAACATAGTAGGACTGATCCGTATGTATGATTTGCCCCATCACCTCCCTCAGCCTGTTGGACAAAGCCTTTGACAATATCTTATAATCAGTGCACAATAAAGCGACCGGCCTCCAGTTCTTCACCTCCCTCGGGTCACCCTTTTTGGGCAGTAGGGTGAGGACAGCCCTTCTGCAGCTTATTGGTAGTAACCCTCTGGTTAAACTATCATTAACTACTTCTAACCAATCCTCTCCCAACAGCCCAAAAAGACTTAATAAAGTCAACGGGAAGCCCATCAATGCCTGGTGCCCTTCCATTTTCCATGCCTTTTAATGCAGTGTATAAATCCTGCAAAGACAATGGTTGCTCAAGCTCAACCTGAGCTTCTGTAGCCACCTTTGGGAGCCCATCAAAGAACTGCCGTGCCACTGTTTTATCCTCTTTGTACTCACACTTGTAGAGCTCAGCATAGAACTCTACTGCCCTCTTTCTAATTTCACTAGGGCTAGTGAGCTCTTGTCCAACAGCTGATTTGAGACAATGAATCATTTTTCTTTGTCCGTTCTTTTTCTCTAAACCAAAGAAAAATTTGGATGAGGCATCCATTTCAGATATTCCCTGAAACTTACTCCTCACCAGTGCCCCCTGTGCTCTGATACCCAGCAGGTCTGCCAATGCAGCTTTTCTCCTCTTGAGGGCCTGAGTATGGCCTCGATCTCCTGTGGTCTCAACCAACGTCATGAGTTCCACTATTTCAAACTCTAGGGCTTTCATTGATCTTGAGTCTAGCAATTTCAGGGCTTTTCAAACTTCCCCCTGTAATTTTTGACATCAGAAACTTTGCTGATTCAATAAACAATAAACAATTCACATTCAGGGAAAAAAATCTGTTACATTTTAATCCTGTATATATTTCTTCCCTTTTGTCAACTTCAGAAATTGACGTATCTTCTCGATCCCATACCTTCCTTCCACCCCATTTATCTCACTATATTGTTGTGACGCGTCAGATGACTCACTCTCGCTATCCTCCTCAGAAGAAAACTCCACCATCTCTACAACTTGTTCATCTTCAACTGATTTATCAATCTCTACCTTTCTCTTAGAATTAGACCCTTCACCACCCCTTAAATTCTTCCTTTTACTCATCAGTATTATGAAAACATCCGCTTCCTTTTCCGTTATTTCAATCTCCTCTTGACCTCCAATTTCATTTTCCAGCACCACCTCAGCGACGGCATTCGCAATCTCACCTACTGTTTCCCCTCCCTCTTTGTTCTGATCTACCATAATTGCCCACGTATCCACAATGCCTTCCTCTCCTACTTTTCCAACCACATCTGCCCACCTTCTCCCTTCCCCTGCACCCTTAGCATGTTCATCCCTTCACGGTGTTTCGTTAGTTGACCCAGCACTAGAGCTACTACCAGGCTCAGCGCGCTCATTCTCGGGACAACTACGCACCAAATACCCCTCTCTTCCACAGCCAAAGCATTTCATTGATTCAGTAGATGCATAGAAGACATACTCAAATCCATCAATCTTAAAACTGAACGCTAAATTCATTCCTTTTTTAAAATCATATGCACTTGTCTCCTATGAGACACGACATGTTTCAACAACGGAGATTTGCATCCAAAAAGAACCTTCTTTATTGTAGATATGATTTGACCATGGCGAGATAACTCTCGCCATAACACTTCATCTCTAACAAATGGTGGCACGTTAGAAAGTATAACTTTCTTTGCCGGATTCATAAGCGGAAATACCGGCGTCTGTGTCTCCCGCAACACAACACCCCTCTCAACTATCTTACTCACCTTTTCAATTGAATCTAAGAATATCACTACAGCGCTATTCATCCTTGAGGTTGATTTGATGCTATCATACCCAATGATAGCACCCACATCCAAGCTACGTTCTTCCACTGAACACCCGGCCGCCCGCAGGAATCTTTACTCCATGCCTCCGACTAAGTTTTTCAAACTCTACACTTCCGCGAGTGGCCATAGCAACCAGCCCCACCCGCTGGTTGTGCCCTCGCGAAAAACCAACCTCAAAGATCTCACCACCCCTATATGTGCTTAGTGATAGTTTAAACAAGATACCCTTAAAACAACTAAACTAATCAATATATATATATATACATACCAAAACCCAATAGAGTGAAAAGAAATTCCATTCGCTCTCACAATCACTCCTGCTTGACGACTCACTCCCAGCATGCACTCCGACGAGAGAGAGAGAGAGAGAAAAAGAGAGAGAGATAAGGAAGGAAGGAAGGAAGGAGAGTGCCATCACAGCAGCAAGATTTGTGACCTGTTGCCACAAGAAAAGGGTAACCATTAAAGAACAAACACCATTGTAAATACAACCAATATTTCTGTTGATTTATTTTCCCATTTGTACTTTAACTATTCACTGTATATAATATGACATTTGAAATGTCTCTATTATTCGGGGAACTTGTGTGAGTGTAATATTTACTGTTCACTTTTTAATGTTTATTTCACTTTATTATCTATTTCACTTGCTTTGGCAATGTAAACATATGTTTCCCATGCCAATAAAGCCCCTTGAATTGAATTGAGAGAGAAAGAGAGGGGGAGGGTAGAGAGGGAAAGAGGGGGAGGGTAGAGAGAGAGGGAGGTAGAGGATGGATGAAAGAGAGAGAGGTAGAGGGAGGGTGAGAGAGAGAGGTAGAGGGAGAGTGAGAGAGAGAGGTAGAGGGAGGGTGAGAGAGAGGTAGAGGGAGGGTGAGAGAGAGAGGTAGAAAATGGGTGAGAGAGAGAGAGGTTGAGGGAGGGTGAGAGAGAGGGAAGGGGTGAGACAGACAGAAAGAAAGAGAGGTAGAGGGAGGGTGAGAGAGAGAGGTAGAGGGAGGGTGACAGAGAGAAAGAGAGGTAGAGGGAGGGTGAGAGAGAGGTAGAGGGAGGGTGAGAGAGAGAGAGGTAGGGGAGGGTGAGAGAGAGAAAGGTAGAGGGAGGGTGAGAGAGAGAAAGGTAGAGGTAGGGTGAGAGAGAGAGAGGTAGAGGTAGGGTGAGAGAGAGAGAGTAGAGGGGGTGAGAGGAGAGGTAGAGGATGGGTGAGAGAGAGAGAGGTAGAGGGAGGGTGAGAGAGAGGAAGGGGGGGAGACAGACAGAAAGAAAGATAGGTAGAGGGAGGGTGAGAGAGAGAGGTTGAGGGAGGGTGAGAGAGAGAGGTAGAGGGAGGGTGAGAGAGAGGTAGAGGGAGGGTGAGAGAGAGAGGTAGAAAATGGGTGAGAGAGAGAGAGGTTGAGGGAGGGTGAGAGAGAGGGAAGGGGTGAGACAGACAGAAAGAAAGAGAGGTAGAGGGAGGGTGAGAGAGAGAGGTAGAGGGAGGGTGACAGAGAGAAAGAGAGGTAGAGGGAGGGTGAGAGAGAGGTAGAGGGAGGGTGAGAGAGAGAGAGGTAGAGGGAGGGTGAGAGAGAGAAAGGTAGAGGGAGGGTGAGAGAGAGAAAGGTAGAGGTAGGGTGAGAGAGAGAGAGGTAGAGGTAGGGTGAGAGAGAGAGAGGTAGAGGGAGGGTGAGAGAGAGAGGTAGAGGATGGGTGAGAGAGAGAGAGGTAGAGGGAGGGTGAGAGAGAGGGAAGGGGCGAGACAGACAGAAAGAAAGATAGGTAGAGGGAGGGTGAGAGAGAGAGGTTGAGGGAGGGTGAGAGAGAGAGGTTGAGGGAGGGTGAGAGAGAGGTAGAAAGAGAGGTATAGAGAGAGGTAGAGGATCGGTGAGAGAGAGGTAGAGGGAGGGTGAGAAAGAGGGAAGGGGCGAGACAGACCGAAAGAAAGAGAGGACAGTATTATAAGTTCTCACCACTCTCTGCCAGGGCAGCAGCCACCTCGTTCTGAGTAGAGTAGATGTTACAGGCTGTCCAACGACACTGAGCTCCAAGAGCTACCAGGGTCTCTATCAGAACCTGAGGGGGGGGGGGGGAATACACAAACACATCTCGTTTAGTTCCTGCCAAGGCAGCAGCTACTCTTCCTGGGGTCCAAACAAGACAACAAAACAACAACAGCCCACATCTTAAATAAAATATTACATTACATCACGTTATTACCATTTTTACAAAATAAGCACATACACTAACACACATAAAATACATTCATATCAAGTAATCTAAACAAGACCCAACAATCATGCTGCTATTTCAGGAGTCACGTGCCAAATGTTTTGATCATGACAACTGGATGTCTGATCAAGTAGACTAGACTACCAGGCCAAAGACAGTATAAGGTAAGATGTTGTACGGTAGAGTGGTATTCTCTAAATCTAAGATGTTGTACGGTAGAGAGGTATTCTCTAAATCTAAGATGTTGTACGGTAGAGTGGTATTCTCTAAATCTAAGATGTTGTACGGTAGAGAGGTATTCTCTAGATCTAAGATGTTGTACGGTAGAGAGGTATTCTCTAAATCTAAGATGTTGTACGGTAGAGAGGTATTCTCTAAATCTAAGATGTTGTACGGTAGAGAGGTATTCTCTAAATCTAAGATGTTGTACGCTAGAGAGGTATTCTCTAAATCTAAGATGTTGTACGGTAGAGAGGTATTCTCTAAATCTAAGATGTTGTACGGTAGAGAGGTATTCTCTAAATCTAAGATGTTGTACGGTAGAGAGGTATTCTCTAAATCTAAGATGTTGTACGCTAGAGAGGTATTCTCTAAATCTAAGATGTTGTACGGTAGAGAGGTATTCTCTAGATCTAAGATGTTGTACGGTAGAGAAGTATTCTCTAAATCTAAGATGTTGTACGCTAGAGAGGTATTCTCTAAATCTAAGATGTTGTACGGTAGAGAGGTATTCCCTAAATCTAAGATGTTGTACGGTAGAGAGGTATTCTCTAAATCTAAGATGTTGTACGGTAGAGAGGTATTCTCTAAATCTAAGATGTTGTACGCTAGAGAGGTATTCTCTAAATCTAAGATGTTGTACGGTAGAGAGGTATTCTCTAAATCTAAGATGTTGTACGCTAGAGAGGTATTCTCTAAATCTAAGATGTTGTACGCTAGAGAGGTATTCTCTAAATCTAAGATGTTGTACGGTAGAGAGGTATTCTCTAAATCTAAGATGTTGTACGGTAGAGAGGTATTCTCTAAATCTAAGATGTTGTACGGTAGAGAGGTATTCTCTAAATCTAAGATGTTGTACGGTAGAGAGGTATTCTCTAAATCTAAGATGTTGTACGGTAGAGAGGTATTCTCTAAATCTAAGATGTTGTACGCTAGAGAGGTATTCTCTAAATCTAAGATGTTGTACGCTAGAGAGGTATTCTCTAAATCTAAGATGTTGTACGCTAGAGAGGTATTCTCTAGAGAGGTATTCTCTAAATCTAAGATGTTGTACGGTAGAGAGGTATTCTCTAAATCTAAGATGTTGTACGGTAGAGAGGTATTCTCTAAATCTAAGATGTTGTACGGTAGAGAGGTATTCTCTAAATCTAAGATGTTGTACGGTAGAGAGGTATTCTCTAAATCTAAGATGAAGTATGGTGTGGTATGATTGTATAGTGTTACCAACTATTTTTCAGTGAGATCCACTTTTGGTTTCTTGATTTGACGCTAGAAGTCACTAGATGTTTTGCCGTTGCGACCTCACATCACCAATTTGCCTTGCTGCTGTGACTTCTGTTGAACACACGGCTTCTCCCACTCTTCTGTGGTGCAGAATTCAGTGAGAAAAGTCGCTAAAATGACGTCAAAAACCACTGAAACTCTTGCTGGCAAAACTTCCCAAAGGCAGCCTGAAAAGTAGCTGAATTTGTCGCTAGCCTCTTTTGCCAATAAAAGTCGCTGGAGGGGGTCTGAAAACTGGCTAAACACTGGGTGGAGGAGAGAGCAAGTTGACGTACTGCAGTCTGAGCTGTTATGTGGGTGCAGCCCACTATCTTCGCCCCAGCTAGAGGCTTCTCCCCCTGGGCTCTCTTCCTCAGCGAGATCAGGGCTGACATATCTGTGGGGGGAGAGTAGGAGGGGGGGTGCACGGAGAGGAGGAGGGGGGCGGAGAGAAGGAGAGATAAAAAAGGGAAGAGAGAGAGAGAGAGAGAGGAGGAGGGGGAGATAGTGCGAGTCAGAATGAAAGGATTTGGGAGAGTACACCAGTGAACGAGAGAGGCAGGAATACGAAGATAGATTTAGCATAATATTGAAAAAGAGAGGCCAGTGAGACAGTAAAACCCACAAGATCACCTCCATATTGCCTGCAGGTTGAAAGTTACTCAAGTAACTTTCAAGAGTGCAAGTCACCCATTCAAATAATACTTGAGTAAAAAAGTCTAAAACTATTTGGTTCTAAATATACTTAAGTTTATTATTTTTATGTATGGATAGCCATAGGTACACTCCAACAATCAGACATCATTTAAAAACAATGCATTTGTGTTTAGTGAGTCCGCCAGATCAGAGGCAGTAGGGATGACCATGTGTTCTCTTGATAAGTGCTTAAATTGAACCATATTCCTGTCCTGCTAAGCATTAAACATGTACAGAGTACTTTTGGGTATCAGGGAAAATGTATGGAGCAAAAAATACATTATTTTCTTCAGGAATGTATTGAAGTAAAAGTTGTCCAAAAACATAAATAGTAAAGTACAGATACCTCAAAAAAACTACTTATGTAGTACTTTAAAGTATTTTTACTTAAGTACTTTACACCACTGCAGGTTAATTAGAGCATTGCTGACAGGAACAGCTGTTGAGACCTAGGCAACGGCTCTAGGGTTAGTTAGAGCAGAACTGACAGGAACAGCTGTTGAGACCTAGGCACTTCGCCTAGATCTGCACAACCATAGAGAGAGAAAGAGAGGACGGAGAAAGACAGACAGACAGTCAGAGAGAGATACAGACAGACAGACAGACAGTCAGAGAGAGATACAGACAGACAGACAGACAGAGAGAGAGACAGACAGACAGACAGACAGACAGACAGACAGACAGACAGAGAGAGAGAGATACAGACAGACAGACAGACAGACAGACAGACAGACAGACAGACAGACAGACAGACAGACAGACAGACAGACAGACAGACAGACAGACAGACAGACAGACAGACAGACAGACAGACAGACAGACAGACAGACAGACAGACAGACAGACAGACAGACAGACAGACAGACAGACAGACAGACAGACAGACAGACAGACAGACAGACAGACAGACAGACAGACAGACAGACAGACAGACAGACAGACAGACAGACAGACAGACAGACAGACAGACAGACAGACAGACAGACAGACAGACAGACAGACAGACAGACAGACAGACAGACAGACAGACAGACAGACAGACAGACAGACAGACAGACAGACAGACAGACAGACAGACAGACAGACAGAGAGAAAGACAGTCCGAGAGAAAGACAGTCAGAGAGAAAGACAGTCAGAAAGACAGACAGACAGACAGACAGACAGACAGACAGACAGACAGACAGACAGACAGACAGACAGACAGACAGACAGACAGACAGGTTCAGACCTGCTCCTGTAACCCTGGACACCACTGTCTATCTGACACAGGTCCAGTGAGGTCATCACCTGCTTTATGACTTCGATATCAGTCGTTAAAACTCAGCACAGCAGAATGGATGCCATGTGATACGAGTCTGAGCTCCTCTCTATGACCGCTACCTTATAATTACTGATCCAGAGTCAGTCCTTGACGAGGCGCCAAACACTCTCTGTACCCTCTATCCCACTGATCCTATGTCAGCACTTTCCACTTTTGACAATACTGAGCCCAGCAGAGCTGTACTGGGCTGGCCTGGTTGCACATCTATCTGGCCTGGTTGCACATCTATCTGGCCTGGTTGCACATCTATCTGGCCTGGTTGCACATCTATCTGGCCTGGTTGCACATCTATCTGGCCTGGTTGCACATCTATCTGGCCTGGTTGCACATCTATCTGGCCTGGTTGCACATCTATCTGGCCTGGTTGCATCTATCTGGCCCTGGTTGCACATCTATCTGGCCTGGTTGCACATCTATCTGGCCTGGTTGCACATCTATCTGGCCCTGGTTGCACATCTATCTGGCCCTGGTTGCACATCTATCTGGCCCTGGTTGCACATCTATCTGGCCTGGTTGCACATCTATCTGGCCCTGGTTGCACATCTATCTGGCCCTGGTTGCACATCTATCTGGCCCTGGTTGCACATCTATCTGGCCCTGGTTGCACATCTATCTGGCCTGGTTGCACATCTATCTGGCCCTGGTTGCACATCTATCTGGCCCTGGTTGCACATCTATCTGGCCCTGGTTGCACATCTATCTGGCCCTGGTTGCACATCTATCTGGCCTGGTTGCACATCTATCTGGCCTGGTTGCACATCTATCTGGCCTGGTTGCACATCTATCTGGCCCTGGTTGCACATCTATCTGGCCTGGTTGCACATCTATCTGGCCCTGGTTGCACATCTATCTGGCCCTGGTTGCACATCTATCTGGCCCTGGTTGCACATCTATCTGGCCCTGGTTGCACATCTATCTGGCCCTGGTTGCACATCTATCTGGCCCTGGTTGCACATCTATCTGGCCCTGGTTGCACATCTATCTGGCCCTGGTTGCACATCTATCTGGCCTGGTTGCACATCTATCTGGCCCTGGTTGCACATCTATCTGGCCTGGTTGCACATCTATCTGGCCCTGGTTGCACATCTATCTGGCCTGGTTGCACATCTATCTGGCCCTGGTTGCACATCTATCTGGCCCTGGTTGCACATCTATCTGGCCCTGGTTGCACATCTATCTGGCCCTGGTTGCACATCTATCTGGCCCTGGTTGCACATCTATCTGGCCCTGGTTGCACATCTATCTGGCCCTGGTTGCACATCTATCTGGCCCTGGTTGCACATCTATCTGGCCCTGGTTGCACATCTATCTGGCCCTGGTTGCACATCTATCTGGCCCTGGTTGCACATCTATCTGGCCCTGGTTGCACATCTATCTGGCCTGGTTGCACATCTATCTGGCCCTGGTTGCACATCTATCTGGCCTGGTTGCACATCTATCTGGCCCTGGTTGCACATCTATCTGGCCTGGTTGCACATCTATCTGGCCCTGGTTGCACATCTATCTGGCCTGGTTGCACATCTATCTGGCCCTGGTTGCACATCTATCTGGCCTGGTTGCACATCTATCTGGCCCTGGTTGCACATCTATCTGGCCCTGGTTGCACATCTATCTGGCCCTGGTTGCACATCTATCTGGCCCTGGTTGCACATCTATCTGGCCCTGGTTGCACATCTATCTGGCCTGGTTGCACATCTATCTGGCCCTGGTTGCACATCTATCTGGCCCTGGTTGCACATCTATCTGGCCTGGTTGCACATCTATCTGGCCTGGTTGCACATCTATCTGGCCCTGGTTGCACATAGTTGCAATCAGAACGATGCCGGAAAGTGAATGCAAGACCGGTGATTCTGCACCTTGCTCTGCGATCTCGATCTCCCGTCTGCCGAACTCTGCCTGTTTGACGTTCTTAACGCAGAAGTCGCTGCTGCCCTTGGAGTTGGCCTGGGCCTTGTCCCGAGGAGAGGTCTCGTCATCTGAGCTGTCTGAGTAGGACGCAGCTGGACATTGTGTTGAGGGGATAAAGAGTCACAGACACATAATGAAGCCTTTGTTCGTTAAAGTCACACCTACAGTGTATATCTCTATGGTCAGAGTTAAGATAGAAGAAAGAATTAGACAATCATTAAATATTAACTGAGATCAATAGATCTTCCTCAACGGTATACCAGTCTATAGAAGACAGATCAATAGATCTTCCTCAATGGTAAACCAGTCTATAGATGACAGATCAATATATCTTCCTCAACGGTATACCAGTCTATAGAAGACAGATCAATAGATCTTCCTCAATGGTAAACCAGTCTATAGAAGACAGATCAATAGATCTTCCTCAATGGTAAACCAGTCTATAGAAGACAGATCAATAGATCTTCCTCAACGGTATACCAGTCTATAGAAGACAGATCAATATATCTTCCTCAATGGTAAACCAGTCTATAGAAGACAGTGTAGTTAGTAGCTTGACATGTTCTTCAGTGGAAGGAATTTGGCCACCCTGGTAATCGCCAGCACCTAGCGCAGTAGTTGTGTTGTGTTGTGTTGTGTTGTGTTGTGTTGTGTTGTGTTGTGTTGTGTTGTGTTGTGTTGTGTTGTGTTGTGTTGTGTTGTGTTGTGTTGTGTTGTGTTGTGTTGTGTTGTGTTGTGTTGTGTTGTGTTGTGTTGTGTTGTGTTGTGTTGTGTTGTGTTGTGTTGTGTTGTGTTGTGTTGTGTTGTGTTGTGTTGTGTTGTGTTGTGTTGTGTTGTGTTGTGTTGTGTTGTGTTGTGTTGTGTTGTGTTGTGTTGTGTTGTGTTGTGTTGTGTTGTGTTGTGTTGTGTTGTGTATGTATGTATGTATGTATGTATGTATGTATGTATGTATGTATGTATGTATGTGTGTGTGTGTGTGTGTGTGTGTGTGTGTGTGTGTGTGTGTGTGTGTGTGTGTATGTGTGTGTGTGTGTGTGTGTGTGTGTGTGTGTGTGTGTGTGTGTGTGTGTGTGTGTGTGTGTGTGTGTGTGTGTGTGTGTGTGTGTGTGTGTGTGTGTATGTATGTGTGTGTGTGTGTGTGTGTGTATGTGTGTATATATGTGTGTGTGTGTATGTATGTGTGTATATATGTGTGTGTGTGTATGTATGTATGTATGTATGTATGTGTGTGTGTGTATGTATGTATGTATGTATGTATGTATGTATGTGTATGTATGTATGTATGTATGTATGTATGTATGTATGTATGTATGTATGTATGTATGTATGTATGTATGTATGTATGTGTGTATGTATGTATGTATGTATGTATGTATGTATGTATGTATGTATGTATGTATGTATGTATGTATGTGTGTATGTGTGTGTGTGTGTATATGTATGTATGTGTGTGTTAGGCTTCGGCGATCAACCGTTTAAACCACATACCGGGGTATTTCGCTTTGATTTTCAAATTCCGTGCTATGCCACTGCATATAACTATCAGTTAAGTACAAACTATAAGAAACCTAAGATGTGTCTAATAAATGTTATCCAGCTCTGGGCTCCAGCTACACATTTGGTTTGCTAACTGGCTTAGCTAAGTGGCTAGATGTCAAGACACCGCAGATACATCTCCTCCTGGATCAATATCTCTGTTGCCTAAAATGTTTTTTTTGTGAGTATTTTTTAAATACACATTTGGTAATACTGTATACACCGGTATGGTACAGAAACGGTATGACGGTACGATTAATCTGGATATCACCCAACTCTAGTGTGTGGTAGCTACCTGAGCTGTAGCTATCTGTGGAGGACTGGGAGATGGAGCGAGACAGGGAGCGCCGGCCGGCCTTAGTGGGGTACTTCTGAAACTCCTGTTTATCCTCCGCAAACTGGATCTGAAGAACAAGAAGAAGAAGTTTGAGGCATGAATTAGTCTTCAGTTGACATTATGGTGGGACAGTAGCTCTTCGGGAACAGGGTTGGAGTGAAAACCTACAGGACAATAGCTCTTCATGAACAGGGTTGGAGTGAAAACCTACAGGACAGTAGCTCTTCAGGAACAGGGTTGGAGTGAAAACCTACAGGACGGTAGCTCTTCAGGAACAGGGTTGGAGTGAAAACCTACAGGACAGTAGCTCTTCAGGAACAGGGTTGGAGTGAAAACCTACAGGACAGTAGCTCTTCAGGAACAGGGTTGGAGTGAAAACCTACAGGACGGTAGCTCTTCAGGAACAGGGTTGGAGTGAAAACCTACAGGACGGTAGCTCTTCGGGAACAGGGTTGGAGTGAAAACCTACAGGACAGTAGCTCTTCAGGAACAGGGTTGGAGTGAAAACCTACAAGACGGTAGCTCTTCAGGAACAGGGTTGGAGTGAAAACCTACAGGACAGTAGCTCTTCATGAACAGGGTTGGAGTGAAAACCTACAGGACGGTAGCTCTTCAGGAACAGGGTTGGAGTGAAAACCTACAGGACAGTAGCTCTTCAGGAACAGGGTTGGAGTGAAAACCTACAGGACAGTAGCTCTTCAGGAACAGGGTTGGAGTGAAAACCTACAGGACGGTAGCTCTTCAGGAATAGGGTTGGAGTGAAAACCTACAGGACAGTAGCTCTTCAGGAACAGGGTTGGAGTGAAAACCTACAGGACGGTAGCTCTTCAGGAACAGGGTTGGAGTGAAAACCTACAGGACAGTAGCTCTTCATGAACAGGGTTGGAGTGAAAACCTACAGGACGGTAGCTCTTCAGGAACAGGGTTTTTTGTGTTAAAATTAATGAATTCAAACATTTTTACCCATATACCAATAGGTTCCCTTCTTTGCGAGGCATTGGAAAACCTTGCCAGTCTTTGTGGTTGAAAATGTGTTTGAAATCCACTGCTCGACTTGTATGTGTGGGGTACAGTTAAACACTATTATCGCACACAGAGTGAGTCCAAGCAACTTATTACATGACTTATTCATCTCATGTTTACTCCTAAATTTATTTAGGCTTTGCATGAAAAAGGGGTTGAATACTTATTAACTCGAGACATTTCAGCTTTAGATGTTTAATTCATTTGTAAAAAAAAAATGTATTAAAAACATAATTCCACTTTGACATTATGGGGTATTGTGTGAAGGCCAGTAACACAAATTCAAGTTGTACAACAAAATGTGGAAAAAGTCAAGGGGTGTGAATCATTTCTGATGGCACTGTATGGTGAGCAATATGTTTGGAACATCAAATCACAATAAATAAAAAAAATCAGGCTTGAATCGCAATACTCTCCATCAATTCGTTGACATAAACTGCATCCCTGTCTCACCCCACCTCTCAGTGGAAAGAAACGTGTGTTTTTTTTGCCAATTCTAACTGCACACTTGTTGTTTGTGTACACGGATTTAATAATGTCGTAGGTTCCCCCCTCCCCCAACACCACTTTCCATCAATTTGTATAGCAGACCCTCATGCCAAATTGAGTTGAAGGCTTATTTGAAATCAACAAAGCATGAGAAGACTTTGCCTTTGTTTTGGCTTGTTTGTTTGTCAATTAGGGTGTGCAGGGTGAATACATGGTCTGTCATATGGTCATTTAGAAAAAAGCCAATCTGACTTTTGCTCAGTACATTGTTTTCACTGAAGAAATGTACGAGTCTACTGTTAATGATAATGCAGAGGATTTCCCAAGGTTGTTGTTGATGCATATCCCACGGTAGTTATTGGGGTCAATTCCACTTCAACTCCAGTCAATTTATAAAGTGCACTGAAATTCAAATTCTCTTCAATGCCTTTCCATTCTGAATTGAATGTAATTGAAATGTAATTGACTCCAACTCTTCTGCATACAAGTAGATGTCTCATGGCCTCTGTCATGCAGTACATCACATCACATTATTATGTAGTAAGTCACATTCTGATTGAACCCACATTGTCAGGTGTAGATGATTAAAAATACACATTGTGATCTTTCTGCCCACCTCCAAAGGTCTAACTGTGTGGCACTGCATCTCAGTGCTAGAGGCGTCATTACAGACGTGGTTCGATTCCAGGCTGTATAACAACCGGCCGTAATTGGGAGTCCCATAGGGCGGCACTCAATTAGCCCAGTGTCGTCCGGGTTTGGGTTTGGCCGGGGTAGGCCATCAGTGTAAATAAGATTTTTTTTCTTAACTTAACACAGTTTTAATTTTTTTTTTATTTCACCTTTATTTAACCGGGTAGGCTAGTTGAGAACAAGTTCTCATTTGCAACAGCGGCCTGGCCAAGATAAAGCATAGCAGTGTGAACAGACAACACAGAGTTACACATGGAGTAAACAATTAACAAGTCAATAACACAGTAGAAAAAAAAAGAAAATAGTCTATATACATTGTGTGCAAAAGGCATGAGGAGGTAGGCGAATAATTACAATTTTGCAGATTAACACTGGAGTGATAAATGATCAGATGGTCATGTACAGGTAGAGATATTGGTGTGCAAAAGAGCAGAAAAGTAAATAAATAAAAACAGTATGGGGATGAGGTAGGTGAAAATGGGTGGGATATATACCAATAGACTATGTACAGCTGCAGCGATCGGTTAGCTGCTCAGATAGCAGATGTTTGAAGTTGGTGAGGGAGATAAAAGTCTCCAACTTCAGCGATTTTTGCAATTCGTTCCAGTCACAGGCAGCAGAGTACTGGAACGAAAGGCGGCCAAATGAGGTGTTGGCTTTAGGGATGATCAGTGAGATACACCTGCTGGAGCGCGTTCTACGGATGGGTGTTGCCATCGTGACCAGTGAACTGAGATAAGGCGGAGCTTTACCTAGCATGGACTTGTAGATGACCTGGAGCCAGTGGGTCTGGCGACGAATATGTAGCGAGGGCCAGCCGACCAGAGCATACAAGTCGCAGTGGCGGGTGGTATAAGGTGCTTTAGTGACAAAACGGATGGCACTGTGATAAACTGCATCCAGTTTGCTGAGTAGAGTGTTGGATCATGTAAGCGCAAGGCTCTAGCTTCAGTACATATAAAAGATAATCACATTGTATTTGACCAAACCAGAGCTCGTTACTGTATATTTAATTTTTTTTACATTTTACCTTTATTTAACCAGGCAAGTCAGTTAAGAACACATTCTTATTTTCATTGACGGCCTGGGAACAGTGGGTTAACTGCCTTTTCAGGGGCAGAACGACAGATTTGTACCTTGTCAGCTTGGGGGTTTGAATTCGCAACCTTCTGGTTACTAGTCCAACGCTCTAACCACTAGGCTACGCTGCCGCCCCAATATATATAAACTTGTGATCAAAGTGAATGGTAAACCAACCAACCCCGTGGAACATTCCTTCATTCCCACTGAGTGGGTTAGAAAGTTAAAGAGATTTAAACTAATCCTCTACTATGTAGACACTCTCTGCTCTGATGTTACGAGATCAGTCTGGACTGACACACTTCTCTGTGAAAGTACACACACACACACACACACACACACACACACACACACACACACACACACACACACACACACACACACACACACACACACACACACACACACACACACACACACACACACACACACACACACACACACACACACACACACACACACACACACACGTGTGGACAGGCAGAAAGACACACAGCACGGAAGACATACACAGTTGGTGTTGGACATTAGAGAGACTAAGGAGACTTTTATCTGGGTCAATGAGGGCAACAGACAGCCAGGGAGGGTAAGATGGTGTTGGAGGTACAGCTCTGTGGAGAGAGCAGATCTGTAGATGGGCTAATCGTCGGTCTTGTGTTTCCTGGTCGTCATGTCTTTCAACATACGTACACAATGACTGTCTGGAAACAATTATCTACAGGGAGCCTGCACAACAACCTGAAGGAGACCCATACAGTCATTATCTACAGGGAGCCTGCACAACAACCTGAAGGACACCCATACAGTCATTATCTACAGGGAGCCTGCACAACAACCTGAAGGACACCCATACAGTCATTATCTACAGGGAGCCTGCACAACAACCTGAAGGAGACCCATACAGTCATTATCTACAGGGAGCCCTGAAGGACACCCATACAACAACCTGAAGGACACCCATACAGTCATTATCTAGGGAGCCTCATTATCTACAGGGAGCCTGCACAACAACCTGAAGGAGACCCATACAGTCATTATCTACAGGGAGCCTGCACAACAACCTGAAGGAGACCCATACAGTCATTATCTACAGGGAGCCTGCACAACAACCTGGGAGACCTGTCATTATCTACAACCTGAAACAACCTGAAGGAGACCCATACAGTCATTATCTACAGGGAGCCTGCGCAACAACCTGAAGGACACCCATACAGTCATTATCTACAGGGAGCCTGCGCAACAACCTGAAGGAGACCCATACAGTCATTATCTACAGGGAGCCTGCGCAACAACCTGAAGGACACCCATACAGTCATTATCTACAGGGAGCCTGCACAGCAACCTGAAGGCAGGTGACAGACAGGTCAGGAACACCAAGACAGAATGGTGAAGACAGCGATCAGACTGGTTCCATCAGGATAACAGAATGGTGAAGACAGCGATCAGACTGGTTCCATCAGGATAACAGAATGGTGAAGACAGCGATCAGACTGGTTCCATCAGGATAACAGAATGGTGAAGACAGCGATCAGACTGGTTCCATCAGGATAACAGAATGGTGAAGACAGCGATCAGACTGGTTCCATCAGGATAACAGAATGGTGAAGACAGCGATCAGACTGGTTCCATCAGGATAACAGAATGGTGAAGACAGCGATCAGACTGGTTCCATCAGGATAACAGAATGGTGAAGACAGCGATCAGACTGGTTCCATCAGGATAACAGAATGGTGAAGACAGCGATCAGACTGGTTCCATCAGGATAACAGAATGGTGAAGACAGCGATCAGACTGGTTCCATCAGGATAACAGAATGGTGAAGACAGCAGATAACAGAATGACTGGTTCCATCAGGATAACAGAATGGTGAAGACAGCGATCAGACTGGTTCCATCAGGATAACAGAATGGTGAAGACAGCGATCAGACTGGTTCCATCAGGATAACAGAATGGTGAAGACAGCGATCAGACTGGTTCCATCAGGATAACAGAATGGTGAAGACAGCGATCAGACTGGTTCCATCAGGATAACAGAATGGTGAAGACAGCGATCAGACTGGTTCCATCAGGATAACAGAATGGTGAAGACAGCGATCAGACTGGTTCCATCAGGATAACAGAATGGTGAAGACAGCGATCAGACTGGTTCCATCAGGATAACAGAATGGTGAAGACAGCGATCAGACTGGTTCCATCAGGATAACAGAATGGTGAAGACAGCGATCAGACTGGTTCCATCAGGATAACAGAATGGTGAAGACAGCGATCAGACTGGTTCCATCAGGATAACAGAATGGTGAAGACAGCGATCAGACTGGTTCCATCAGGATAACAGAATGGTGAGAACAGCGATCAGACTGGTTCCATCAAGATAATAAACATTGAAACCTGCCCTGGACCTAAAGTAGGACCCAGAAATAGAATAGATCTGGAATTACATTTATTGGATATTTCAAACTTTTTTAACAAATCAAAAACTGAAAAGTTGGGCGTGCAAAATTATTCAGCCCCCTTAGCGCCACCTTTTGCTGCGATTACAGCTGTAAGTCGCTTGGGGTATGTCTCTATCAGTTTTGCACATCGAGAGACTGAATTTTTTTCCCATTCCTCCTTTCAAAACAGCTCGAGCTCAGTGAGGTTGGATGGAGAGCATTTGTGAACAGCAGGTTTCAGTTCATTCCACAGATTCTCGATTGGATTCAGGTCTAGACTTTGACTTGGCTATTCTAACACCTGGATATGTTTATGTTGGAACCATTCCATTGTAGATTTTGCTTTATGTTTTGGATCATTGTCTTGTTGGAAGACAAATCTCCGTCCCAGTCTCAGGTCTTTTGCAGACTCCATCAGGTTTTCTTCCAGAATGTTCCTGTATTTGGCTCCATCCATCTTCCCATCAATTTTAACCATCTTCCCTGTCCCTGCTGAAGAAAAGCAGGCCCAAACCATGATGCTGCCACCACCATGTTTGACAGTGGGGATTGTGTGTTCAGGGTGATGGGCTGTGTTGCTTTTACGCCAAACATAACATTTTGCATTGTTGCCAAAAAGTTCCATTTTGGTTTCATCTGACCAGAGCACCTTCTTCCACATGTTTGGTGTGTCTCCCAGGTGGCTTGTGGCAAACTTTAAACGACACTTTTTATGGATATCTTTAAGAAATGGCTTTCTTCTTGCCACTCTTCCATAAAGGCCAGATTTGTGCAATATACGACTGATTGTTGTCCTATGGACAGAGTGTCCCACCTCAGCTGTAGATCTCTGCAGTTCATCCAGAGTGATCATGGGCCTCTTGGCTGCATCTCTGATCAGTCTTCTCCTTGTATGAGCTGAAAGTTTAGAGGGACGGCCAGGTCTTGGTAGATTTGCACTGGTCTGATACTCCTTCCATTTCAATATTATCGCTTGCACAGTGCTCCTTGGGATGTTTAAAGCTTGGGAAATCTTTTTGTATCCAAATCCGGCTTTAAACTTCTTCACAACAGTATCTTGGACCTGCCTGGTGTGTTCCTTGTTCTTCATGATGCTCTCTGCGCTTTTAACGGACCTCTGAGACTATCACAGTGCAGGTGCATTTATACCGAGACTTGATTACACACAGGTGGATTGTATTTATCATCATTAGTCATTTAGGTCAACATTGGATCATTCAGAGATCCTCACTGAACTTCTGGAGAGAGTTTGCTGCACTGAAAGTAAAGGGGCTGAATAATTTTGCACGCCCAATTTTTCAGTTTTTGATTTGTTAAAAAAGTTAGAAATATCCAATAAATGTTGTTCCACTTCATGATTGTGTCCCACTTGTTGTTGATTCTTCACAAAAAAATACAGTTTTATATCTTTATGTTTGAAGCCTGAAATGTGGCAAAAGGTCGCAAAGTTCAAGGGGGCCGAATAATTTCGCAAGGCACTGTACATAGGTCAGCTTCCTGTAAGGTCTTGTTATTATATTTGAGACGTCTTTGGGTCGTGTTTATACTGAAAACGACATGTGTGGAGATGGATGAGTTGACACAACATGTAAGAGATAAGGCAGACTAACTACAGTCACTTGGCTATTATGGGTTACATTGACGTATGAAGCACACTAATGTGTTTCGGGTCAGTCATTGCAGAGTCATCCATGCTTTATAATAAATAGGTACCTAAGTCCAAACCAGTATTATATAGAGATCTAACCCAAAACATAGAAATAAATGTCATGTGTTGACACTTACAACCTTGGCTGAAACACTTAAAGATGGCCTGTTTGTGATAAGTAGAGTTGGTTAGTTATAGTTATAGGATAAAGTAATCCTTCTCACCCCCCCCCCCTTAAAAGATTTAGATGCACTATTGTAAAGTGGCTGCTCCACTGGATGTCATAAGGTGAACGCACCAATTTGTAAGTCGCTCTAGATAAGAGCGTCTGCTAAATGACTTAAATGTAATGTAAATGTAATAGTTATATACTTAGTTAGTAGTTTCAAGAGTAGGAGCTAGTAGCCTACAGCTATCCATTGAACTTTCATAACCTAACTATAAACTCTGTTTAAAGACAGAAAACAGCATGGAGTGGGGAACTCTGCATGTGGCTGTTTTGGCAACTGGATGTGTGGCCTATAGTGGGCTCTCTCGTTTTAGTGGGAAAGCATTTGGTGTTTGCTTTGCATCTAGGTAGGGTGCATTTCAATGTTCTGCCTTCCCTAACATGGTCTCTCTCTCTCTCTCTCTCTCTCTCTCTCTCTCTCTCTCTCTCTCTCTCTCTCTCTCTCTCTCTCTCTCTCTCTCTCTCTCTCTCTCTCTCTCTCTCTCTCTCTCTCTCTCTCTCTCTCTCTCTCTCTCTCTCTCTCTCTCTCTCTCTCTCTCTCTCTCTCTCTCTCTCTCTCTCTCTCTCTCTCTCTCTCTCTCTCTCTCTCTCTCTCTCTCTCTCTCTCTCTCTCTCTCTCTCTCTCTCTCTCTCTCTCTCTCTCTCAAAACCATAGTTGTTACAGAGTAATAATCATGGAACTAGTAGTCTCCTGTTTCTATGGCAATAACCACTACTCCAACAGTTTTTCCTCTTAACCTTGATCACAGTGAATTAGAGAATCCTGACCTCTACATTCTAGCTGCAATCAAATCTGTGCCTCTTATAACACGGGCTAATCATCTACAATTAAATTTAGTTTCAAACTTGAAGAGATGGCCAACGATTAAACCCAGATGAGAGCGTGAAAGCCAGAGCCAATCAGCACAGAGAAGAACACAACTGTAAAGGTCTTATCCAGTAGGTATCTGATAACAGAGTACAGACATATTCTGGACTAAAACAATTCAACTATTGAATAACTGAGTCTATAGGTCTAGATAAAGAGTCATTACGGTAAGTAACTTCATATGGAGTAGGTTACTTACCTGCTCCATCCCGTGCCGATGCCCAGGCCCATATCCATGTTGTGGGTTTCTATGTGTTATGGTTCCCTGCTTGTCCTTCTCCATGGTCAGCTCTTTGTCTCTAACTCTTTCCCTGTGTTTCTCTGTCTGAGTGATGGTCCTGTGTTTATCTGTCTGAGTGATGGTCCTGTGTTTCTCTGTCTGAGTGATGGTCCTGTGTTTATCTGTCTGAGTGATGGTCCTGCGTTTCTCTGTCTGAGCGATGGTCCTGTGTTTCTCTGTCTGAGTGATGGTCCTGTGTTTCTCTGTCTGAGTGATGGTCCTGCGTTTCTCTGTCTGAGCGATGGTCCTGTGTTTATCTGTCTGAGCGATGGTCCTATGTTTATCTGTCTGAGTGATGGTCCTGCGTTTCTCTGTCTGAGCGATGGTCCTATGTTTCTCTGTCTGAGTGATGGTCCTATGTTTCTCTGACTGAGTGATGGTCCTATGTTTCTCTGACTGAGTGATGGTCCTATGTTTCTCTGACTGAGTGATGGTCCTATGTTTCTCTGACTGAGTGATGGTCCTATGTTTCTCTGACTGAGCGATGGTCCTATGTTTCTCTGACTGAGCGATGGTCCTATGTTTCTCTGACTGAGCGATGGTCCTATGTTTCTCTGACTGAGCGATGGTCCTGTTTCTCTGACTGAGCGATGGTCCTGTGTTTCTCTGACTGAGCGATGGTCCTATGTTTCTCTGACTGAGCGATGGTCCTATGTTTCTCTGACTGAGCGATGGTCCTATGTTTCTCTGACTGAGTGTCCCTGATGTTACGTTGCTCCTGGGTTATTATTAGTGAACACACACACACACACCTCAGACCAGACAGATAGGGGGAGGTTTCTGTGTGGAGATTACCATCATTTCTAATGGACAACATGTAGGAGGCGAGGGTGTCCAAACTATCTGACCTGAACAATCCCTCCTCTCTCCCTCTGTCGGTCTTGGTCTCGTCCTTGGCAACTACATGCTAGCTAGAACCGCAGGCCATTTGTTTGACACCCCTGCGCACAGCACACAAAACCCCACAGATACACAGCACACACACACACAGCACACAAAACCCCACAGATACACAGCACACACACACAGCACACAGCACACACACACACACACACACACACACACACACACACACACACACACACACACAAAAAACCCCACAGACACACACACACACAAAACCCCAGACACACACACACAAAACCCCACAGACACACAGCACACAAAACCGCACAGACACACGCACACACACAGTACAAACTATTTGTCCTGCCTTGCTTAATCTATTCGTGCTCGTCATTTTCCTGCACCTCTCTGATTCAGAGGGGTTAAATACGGGAGACATTTAATATAGATATCCCTTTTCCTTCCCTATCTACCGGAGGCGAGATTATAAAGCTGTTGTATATTCCTA
Organism: Oncorhynchus gorbuscha; assembly: GCF_021184085.1. NCBI lineage: Eukaryota > Metazoa > Chordata > Actinopteri > Salmoniformes > Salmonidae > Oncorhynchus > Oncorhynchus gorbuscha. Next base: position 100,640,811 of record NC_060175.1, read on the forward strand.
ATCAGACAGGCCTTCTAGCTAATAAAAAGGGAATTGAGGGCAGGGTTGGCAGTATCCAGATGTTCATATCGTCATACAGTCCTTCTCTCATCACGCGATTTATGGTATTAATGGCTTAGTACATATGTAACGGTCTTCTTGGCTTGAGGGAGAGGTGGACCAAAATGCAGCGTGGTTTCTATTCATGGTTCTTTAATAAAGACTCTTCACATGAACAAACTAACAAAACAAGAAACGTTGAAAACCCAAAACAGCCCTATCTGGTGCAAACACAGAGACAGGAACAATCACCCACAAACACACAGTGAAACCCAGGCTACCTAAGTATGATTCTCAATCAGAGACAACTAATGACACCTGCCTCTGATTGAGAACCATACTAGGCCGAAACATAGAAATACCTAAATCATAGAAAAACAAACATAGACTGCCCACCCCAACTCACACCCTGACCATACTAAATAATGACAAAACAAAGGAAATAAAGGTCAGAACGTGACAACACAAGGGGATGCCAAAACAAAACTCTAAATAGCCCATTGGGCATCTATTACCAGAATGCTAACAAAATTAGCACAATTACATGCGAATTTCAACGGTGGCTGATAGCTAAATATGCTAAGGAGCACAAACTAAAATAAACAAATTGCATATATCAGTAGTAGCTACCAAACATATTTACATATGACTAGTAGTAGGTATCATACATATATAATATAAACTAGACTAGTAGTAGGTATCTGTCACGCCCTGATCTTAGAGATCCTTATTATTCTCGATGTTTGGTTAGGTCAGGATGTGACTCGGGTGGGAAAGTCTATGTTTTCTATTTCTTTGTTTTTGGCCGAGTGCGGTTCCCAATCAGAGGCAGCTGTCTATCGTTGTCTCTGATTGGGAATCATACTTACGCAGCCTGTTATCCACCTGAGTTTGTGGGATCTTGTTTTCTGTTTAGTTTTTTTGCCTGACAGAACTGTGCGCTTTCGTTTTCACTTTTGTTATTTTGTTTTTGCATATTAAAATCATGAACACTTCAGACTGGGGTGAAGGTTCACCTTCCAAAAGGACAAAGACCCGAAGCACACAGCCAAGACAAAGTAGGAGTGGCTTCGGGACAAGTCTCTGAAGGTCATTGAGTGGCCCAGCCAGAGCCCGGACTTGAACCCGATCGAACATCTGTGGAGAAACCTGAAAATAGCTGTGCAGCGACACTCCCCATCCAACCTGACAGAGCTTGAGAGGATCTGCAGAGAAGAATGGGAGAAACTCCCCAAATACAGGTGTGCCAAGCTTGTAGCGTCATACCCAAGAAGACTCTAGGCTGTAATCGCTACCAAATGTGCTTCAACAAAGTACTGAGTAAAGAGTCTGAATACTTATGTAAATGTGATATTTCAGTTTGACATTTTTGATACATTTGCAAAAATGTCTATAAAAACCCGTTTTTGCTTTGCCATTATGGGGTATTGTGATGTCATTATGGGGTATTGTGATGTCATGATGGGGTATTGTGTGTAGATTGATGAGGAAAAAAACAATTTAATCAATTTTAGAATAAGGCTGTAACAACAAAATGTGGAAAAAGTCAAGGGGTCTGAATACTTTCCGAATGCACCGTACGTAGAAGCTACCGAATGTCATTTTTGGTGAGTTTGGATATTTACAAGCGTATGTGAACATGAGGCATTGTGCAAATAAACAAAGTTTCGATGCATGCATGTCTAAAGGAACAACAGTTCTGGCTCCGTGTGTGTGTACACTCTGGATCTGTGTGGAGTCGCTAGGGCAACAGGCCTGACTGATCTGCTCAGAGAAGATGGGGGACGTGCAGACAGGCCAGAACAGAGGAGAAAAAAAAATCAAGAAAATCAAGATAGCAGTGTCAGCTGTACAGATAACTGATCCAAAGGGCTTTAACTTCTCAAACACGGCAGAAAGCTAAGCCAATATGATGCCCCGTCACATTATTAATTCAGCCACTTAGATAACCAGCAAGTTAAACTTAGGGGTCATGAGTTCTGCGTTTTTCACTTAAGAAAAAAAAGATAAAACGCATAAGAAATATGTTGCTGCGTTTAATAAACGCATATCTAAAACGCTTCTTATTGTAATTGTCTCGACCTCAGAGTACTTTTGATCTTCAGTTGCACTTCTCCACTCAGGTGAGAAGTCACCAACAGGCATTCTATCTGCAGACCGATCGGTAAACTTCATAATGCTCCAGTTTCAACTGTTCTGCCTTACTATTATTCAACCATGCTGGTCATTTATGAACATTTGAACATCTTGGCCACGTTCTGTTATAATCTCCACCTGGCACAGCCAGAAGAGGACTGGCCACCCCACATATGCTCTCTCTAATTCTCTCTTTCTTTCTCTCTCTCGGAGGACCTGAGCCCTAGGACCGTGCCCCAGGACTACCTGACATGATGGCTCCTTGCTGTCCCCAGTCCATCTGACTGTGCTGCTGCTCCAGTTTCAACTGTTCTGCCTTATTATTATTTGACCATGCTGGTCATTTATGAACATTTGAACATCTTGGTCATGTTCTGTTATAATCTCTACCCGGCACAGCCAGAAGAGGACTGGCCACCCCACATAGCCCGGTTCCTCTCTAGGTTTCTTCCTAGGTTTTGGCCTTTCTAGGGAGTTTTTCCTAGCCACCGTGCTTTTACACCTGCATTGTTTGCTGTTTGGGGTTTTAGGCTGGGTTTCTGTACAGCACTTTGAGATATCAGCTGATGTACGAAGGGCTATATAAATAAATTTGATTTGATAATGTAAAATAACGTGACAGGTGAAATGAAGAACGCCATCGGAAATATCTCCTAACGTATTGCACGAGTTGACTGCAGGTATTTACTTAAAAACTACAAATATTCAAATGTATTGAAAAACTTCAAATAAATAGTTTTTTTTACGGTATTGACAGTATTGAAAAACCATCCCGTGGCCATTTCCGAATACCCCGGTGTCCCAAATAGCCAACATGGTCCTGCCTAACCTGGTCCCAGATCTGTTTGTCCTTTATAGCCAACCTGGTCCCAGATCTGGTGTCCTTTATAGCCAACATGGTCCCAAATCTGTTTGTCCTTTATAGCCAACCTGGTCCCAGATCTGGTGTCCTTTATAGCCAACATGGTCCCAGATCTGTTTGTCCTTTATAGCCAACCTGGTCCCAGATCTGTTTGTCCTTTATAGCCAACCTGGTCCCAGATCGGTTTGTCCTTTATAGCCAACCTGGTCCCAGATCTGTTTGTCCTTTATAGCCAACCTGGTCCCAGATCTGGTGTCCTTTATAGCCAACCTGGTCCCAGATCTGTTTGTCCTTTATAGCCAACCTGGTCCCAGATCTGTTTGTCCTTTATAGCCAACATGGTCCCAGATCTGGTGTCCTTTATAGCCAACATGGTCCTGCCTAACCTGGTCCCAGATCTGTTTGTGCTGTAATATACAAGACCTGGGACCAGGCTATAGTCTAAGCCTCAATAGGCAGCCATCCATTCCTCATCATCTTATTGCTATATCTGTCTCAGGGACCATAGGAGTTGGTTATACAGCACAAACTGATCTGGGACCAGGATATAAGCCTACACTGCAGTCCAATACCTATATAGTCATCCTATAACTAAAAATATTCCTTCCGTCTCTTAGATGGCTGAGCAGGTCACAGACTTCGGCTCCCCTGGCCTCTGTGATCCCCTAGTGAATGTCAATAGAACGTGTAACAGTAGAGAACAGGCTAAGAACAGAGGATGGTGTAACAGTAGAGAACAGGCTAAGTATAGAGGAAGGTGTAACAGTAGAGAGAACAGGCTAAGTATAGAGGAAGGTGTAACAGTAGAGAACAGGCTAAGAACAGAGGACGGTGTAACAGTAGAGAGAACAAGCTAAGTATAGAGGAAGGTGTAACAGTAGAGAACAGGCTAAGTACAGAGGAATGTGTAACAGTAGAGAGAACAGGCTAAGTACAGAGGAAGGTGTAACAGTAGAGAACAGGCTAAGTATAGAGGGAGGTGCAACAGTAGAGAGAACAGGCTAAGTATAGAGGAAGGTGTACCAGTAGAGAACAGGCTAAGTACAGAGGAAGGTGTAACAGTAGAGAACAGGCTAAGTATAGAGGAAGGTGTAACAGTAGAGAACAGGCTAAGTACAGAGGAAGGTGTAACAGTAGAGAACAGGCTAAGTACAGAGGAAGGTGTAACAGTAGAGAACAGGCTAAGTACAGAGGAAGGTGTAACAGTAGAGAACAGGCTAAGTACAGAGGAAGGTGTAACAGTAGAGAACAGGCTAAGTACAGAGGAAGGTGTAACAGTAGAGAACAGGCTAAATATAGAGGAAGGTGTAACAGTAGAGAACAGGCTAAGTACAGAGGAAGGTGTAACAGTAGAGAACAGGCTAAGTACAGAGGAAGGTGTAACAGTAGAGAGAACAGGCTAAATATAGAGGAAGGTGTAACAGTAGAGAACAGGCTAAGTATAGAGGAAGGTGTAACATAGAAAAACATTAAAAGCACTTAAAGCGCCACCACTAATACCACCACACCATCTGACAGAACAGGACATGACAAAACAGGACATGACATGGCAGGACATGACATGGCAGGACATGGCAGGAATTGGACAGGACAGAACAGGACAGGACAGAACAGGACATGACAGGCATTGACAAATTTGGAAATGACAGAACAGGACATGCCAAGACAGAACAGGACAGGACAGAATAGGACATGACAGAACAGGACAGGACAGGCCATGACAGAACAGGACATGACAGAACAGGACAGAATAGGACATGACAGAACAGGACAGGCCATGACAGGACAGGCCATGACAGAACAGGCCATGACAGAACAGGCCATGACAGAACAGGCCATGACAGGACAGGCCATGACAGGACAGGCCATGACAGGACAGGCCATGACAGAACAGGCCATGACAGAACAGGCCATGACAGAACAGGCCATGACAGAACAGGTCAGAACATGACACGACAGGACAAAACAGGAAATGACAGTACAGAAAAGGACATGACAGTACATTACAAAACAGGGCAAAACAGGCCATGACAGAACAGGACAGGACAGGTATTGACAGAACAGGTCATGACAGAACAGGACAGGACAACACAGGACCTAACAGAGCAGGAACTGACAAAAAAAGGACAGAACAGGAAATGGCAGAACAGGACATGATGGCGGCAGGGTGGTTAAAGAGTTGGACTAGTAACCGAAAGGTTGCAAGTTCAAATCCCAGAGCTGACAAGGTACACATCTGTCGTTCTGCCCCTGAACAGGTAGTTAACCCACTGTTCCTAGGCCGTCATTGAAAATAAGAATTTGTTCTTAACTGACTTGCCTAGTTAAATAAAGGTAAAATACAATTTAAAAAATGACAGAACAGGACATGACAGAACATGACAGGACAAAACAGGAAATGACAGGACAGAAGAGGACATGACATGACAGGTATTGATAGAACAGGACATGACGGAACAGAGCAGGACATCACAGGACCTAACAGAACAGGAACTGACAAAAAAGGACAGAATAGGCCATGACAAATCTGAACATGACAGAACAGGAAATGACAGGACAGGACATAGGAGAACATTTTATGACATGGCAGGACCAAACAGGACCTGACAGAACAGGATATGAGAGAACATGACAGAACAGAGCAGGACATGACAGGACATTACATAACAGGAAATGAAAGGACAGGACAGGACAGAACAGGACATGGCAGGATCAAACAGGACCTGACAGAACAGGAAATGACAGGACAGGTATTGACAAAACAGAACATGACAGAACAGGACATGGGAGAACATTTTATGACAGAACAGGACATGACAGTATCAAACAGGACCTGACAGAACAGGATATGAGAGAACATGACAGAACAGAGCAGGACATGACAGGACATAACAGGAAATGAAAGGACAGGACAGGACATAACAGGATATGACAGAACAGAGCAGGACATGACAGAACAGGACATGATATGACAGAACATTTTATGACAGAACAGGACATGATATGACAGAACATTTTATGACAGAACAGGACATTATAAAACAGGACAGGACATTATAAAACAGGACAGGACAGGACATTATAAAACAGGACAGGACAGGACATTATAAAACAGGACAGGACATTATAAAACAGGACAGGACAGGACATTATAAAACAGGACAGGACAGGACAGGACATTATAAAACAGGACAGGACAGGACATTATAAAACAGGACAGGACAGGACATTATAAAACAGGACAGGACATTATAAAACAGGACAGAACAGGACGTGACAAAACAGGACATGACAGAACAGGACATGACAGAACATGGCAGGACCAAACAAGCCCTGACAGAACATGACCTGACAGAATAGGTTATGACATTACAGAACAGGAAATGGCAGGACAAGACAGAGCATGTCAGAACAGAACAGGAAATGACAAAACAGGACAGAACAGGCCAGAACATGACAGGACAGGAAGTGTAAATCAATAATGTAAATGTAAATGTAATAATCCCTCCACAGCCAACGAAGGGCCACCAGAATTACACTAAAATCTCTCGCTATCTCGCTCTCTCTCATAAAACACACCACACACAAACGTCACCTGTGTCTACATTCCACAGAATTCCACAGAGGCATGACGGCTTAGACCCAACTAGTGTTATGAAAAACAGACAGGCTGATAAACCCCCCTCTTCACTCTACGACCTTCAAGACCACACCGTGGCCTTTATAGCTCCTGACTGAGTGTCAAGAGGACACTATGCAGCCGTGATGCACATAGGCAAAGCTGCCAGACGAATCCATGTGAGAGGAACAGTATAACAGCAGGGATGGTGAATTGTGTTTGCAGATGCGATGTCTTTCTTTTAGCGTCAAAACATGGAGAAGACAAGACCACATGTCAAGGACCCTGAGAACTCAACAGACCCACGACAGGTAGGCAACGTTAACAGACCTGAGACAGGTAGGCAACGTTAACAGACCTGAGACAGGTAGGCAACGTTAACAGACCTGAGACAGGTAGGCAACGTTAACAGACCCGAGACAGGTAGGCAACGTTAACAGGAACCGAGACAGGTAGGCAACGTTAACAGACCTGAGACAGGTAGGCAACGTTAACAGACCCGAGACAGGTCGGCAACGTTAACAGACCTGAGACAGGTAGGCAATGTTAACAGGAACCGAGACAGGTAGGCAACGTTAACAGACCTGAGACAGGTAGGCAACGTTAACAGACCTGAGACAGGTAGGCAACGTTAACAGACCTGAGACAGGTAGGCAACGTTAACAGACCCGAGACAGGTAGGCAACGTTAAAAGACCCGAGACAGGTCGGCAACGTTAACAGACCTGAAACAGGTAGGCAACGTTAACAGAAACCGAGACAGGTAGGCAACGTTAACAGACCTGAGACAGGTAGGCAACGTTAACAGACCTGAGACAGGTAGGCAACGTTAACAGACCCGAGACAGGTAGGCAACGTTAACAGACCCGAGACAGGTAGGCAACGTTAACAGACCCGAGACAGGTAGGCAACGTCAACAGACCCGAGACAGGTAGGCAAAGTTAACAGGAACCGCGACAGGTAGGCAAAGTTAACAGGAACCGCGACAGATAGGCAACGTTAACAGGAACCGCGACAGGTAGGCAACGTTAACAGGAACCGCGACAGGTAGGCAAAGTTAACAGGAACCGCGACAGGTAGGCAAAGTTAACAGGAACCGCGACAGGTAGGCAAAGTTAACAGGAACCGCGACAGGTAGGCAACGTTAACCAGTTATGCATTAACATTGTTGGATGAAAAACGTTCCCGTTTTAAACAACATATTTTGTCACGAAAAGATGCTTGACTATGCATATAATTGACAGCTTTGGAAAGAAAACACTCTGACGTTTCCAAATCTGCAAAGATATTATCTGTGAGTGCCACAGAACTGATGCTACAGGCAAAACCAAGATGACATTTCAAACAGGAAATGCCCCAGATTTTGAATGCGCTTTGTTCCAATGTCTCCTTATATGGCTGTGAATGCGCAAGGAATGGGCCTACACTTGCTGTCGTTTCCCCAAGGTGTCTGCAGCATTGTGAAGTATTTGTAGGCATATCATTGGAAGATTGACCATAAGAGACTACATTTACCAGGTGGCCGCTTGGTGTCCCCCGTCGAAATTATTGCGTAATTTCCAGCTGCATGCATTTTCCCATGGAGGAGAAACCAAACTGCCACGAATGACTTATCATTGAATAGATATGTGAAAAACACCTTGAGGATTGATTCTAAACAACGTTTGCCATGTTTCTGTCAATATTATGGAGTTAATTTGGAAAAAAGTTTGGCGTTTTGATGACTGAATTTTCGGGGGGTTTTCTCAGCCAAACGTGATGAACAAACCGGAGCGATTTCTCCTACACAAATAATATTTTGGGAAAAACTGAACATTTGCTATCTAACTGAGAGTCTCCTCATTGAAAACATCCGAAGTTCTTCAAAGGTAAATTATTTTATTTTAATGCTTTTCTTGTTTTTGTGAAAATGTTGCCTGCTGAATGCTAGACTTAATGCTATGCTAGCTATTAATATTCTTACACAAATGCTTGTTTTGCTATGGTTGAAAAGCATATTTTGAAAATCTGAGATGACAGTGTTGTTAACAAAAGGCTAAGCTTGAGAGCCAATATATTTATTTCATTTCATTTGCGATTTTCATGAATAGTTAACGTTGCGTTATGCTAATGAGCTTGAGGCTATACTTAAGATCCCGGATACGGGATTGCTCGTCGCAACAGGTTAACAGACCCGAGACAGGTCGGCAACGTTAACAGGAACCGAGACAGGTAGGCAACGTTAACAGACCTGAGACAGGTAGACAACGTTAACAGACCTGAGACAGGTAGGCAATGTTCAATTTGGAGACGTTTGCCTGTGTCATGACGTTGGCCTCTTTGGGTATAGCAAGCACCATCCCCCTCTCCCTCGTCCCCCACAGGTTGCTGTGGTCAGAGAGATATCATAAATTCCTGAGGATCTCCTCATGGACACACAGTATAGAGAGAGTCATTTTTCATAGAGAACAAAGCAATTCCTTCCACCTCACAGAACTTGAGGTACGAACAAATTTCATGTTCCGGAGAAAGTATAAAAGATTGGTGAAGAATCCAGCTACGAACTGGTCCGTTTGGTACAACTTGGGGAAGCTCATGGGAGACGGTGTGGCCACATTACCATAACACTGTTTATATAATAGCCTCAGATATGAGGTTTACATCTAATTGTTGTATAAGATGAATGAGTGAGTATGATACTGTTTGTAAAATTTTGTAATATGATTTTGGACTGTTTAATGAAGAAAAACACAAAAAGGGGATTGGAGTTAACTAAATCAAAGGACCGCCCCTGAGCCCAGCGTCCTGGGACAGCCCTTTTCTGCCTTCCGAATAAAACCCCCACTCGGGTTTTCGATCAGCAAACCGAGCTTGCCTCAATTACAAGATGGCTAAAGGTTGCAGACCATGTTTTTCTCCATTAGGAGGACAAAGGTTGTATCCCATTGCTGAATCTTTTAACCATACCACGTGGTTAAACTCTTAGACTATCGATACCGACAGAATAAGAACAAGTCTTTGAATAAGAACGACAACAGCCGAAACATCCATTCTATTACAAATGAATGAATGTCACTCTGAACAATCCCCTCTAACCACAACCAAGAGAGAGAGAGAGAGACGGACAATTCCACAAAAGAAATCAACTTTTCACCAGCGATCAAGACGACCCACTGAGCGTAAATATATGTATTGATTGTAATTGTTCCCGAATGAGTGAGCGTTCATGTGTAAAGGATTAGCATTTCAATTGTTATAATTATCACTCTGTAGTGACTTCTTTATTGACCCCCACTTCCCTTGTTTAACAAGCCGCCATACCGGTTTAGCCCACTAGGGGCACATTCTCCTACCATACCGGTTTAGCCCACTAGGGGCACATTCTCCTACCATACCGGTTTAGCCCACTAGGGGCACATTCTCCAATCATTTCATGTAACCACATCTACTGTTTGTTTATGCATTTCTGTGAATTACTTAGTTAGTAATAAATAAATGATTTAAGACAGTTGACGTATGGATGACTCATAGTGAAGACTGGGTTCGTGCAGATAACCAACAATTTACGACGTTTGGAATGAGACTAACGTGAGGTAAAGTAAATAATTCATTAATTCGAAGACTAATTGATCAGATAAAAAAAATCTGAAAAGTTATTTTAGGCAATTATAACTTTGTAATCTGAATATTTTTCCTTGGTGCTCCGACTTCCTAGTTCATTACAGTTACATGATTAAATCAGTCTAATCGCGTAATACTAATTACAGAGAATCTACGATAAAAAACTATCAGTCTTCAGTTAATGATAGTAAAGACACGGCACCTGCATCACAAATCTAATTCCCTTTTATGATGTACTTGTTTTTGACCAGGGCCCGTCGGGCTGTACAGGGAATACGGTCTCGTTGGGAATACGGAGCCGTTTGGAAGACAGGCGCTCTAAAGGTCAAGACAAATGTTCTTGACCAGTCAGTATGGATGTGCCAAATGTCTCAGTTTATCGCTACTTTCTCTCAGTGTTAAATGACTCCTACGCTGATAGTCAAAACACTGTGTGAGCAGCACAGCACTGCACTGCAGCATGACACATTCAGTACTGTGTGAGCAGCATAGCACTGCACTGCAGCACGACACATTCAGTACTGTGTGAGCAGCATAGCACTGCAGCATGACACATTCAGTACTGTGTGAGCAGCATAGCACTGCAGCACGACACATTCAGTACTGTGTGAGCAGCATAGCAATGCACTGCAGCACGACACATTCAGTACTGTGTGAGCAGCATAGTACTGCAGCATGACACATTCAGTACTGTGTGAGCAGCATAGCACTGCACTGCAGCACGACACATTCAGTACTGTGTGAGCAGCATAGTACTGCAGCATGACACATTCAGTACTGTGTGAGCAGCATAGTACTGCAGCATGACACATTCAGTACTGTGTGAGCAGCATAGTACTGCAGCACGACACATTCAGTACTGTGTTAGCAGCATAGCACTGCACTGCAGCACGACACATTCAGTACTGTGTTAGCAGCATAGCACTGCACTGCAGCACGTCACATTCAGTACTGTGTTAGCAGCATAGCACTGCACTGCAGCATGACACATTCAGTACTGTGTGAGCAGCATAGCACTGCAGCATGACACATTCAGTACTGTGTGAGCAGCATAGCACTGCACTGCAGCATGACACATCCAGTACTGTGTTAGCAGCACTGCACTGCATCACGACACATTCAGTACTGTGTGAGCAGCATAGCACTGCAGCATGACACATTCAGTACTGTGTTAGCAGCATAGCACTGCACTGCAGCACGACACATTCAGTACTGTGTGAGCAGCATAGCACTGCATCACGACACATTCAGTACTGTGTGAGCAGCATAGCACTGCACTGCAGCACGACACATTCAGTACTGTGTGAGCAGCATAGCACTGCACTGCAGCACGACACATTCAGTACTGTGTGAGCAGCATGACACATTCAGTACTGTGTGAGCAGCATAGCACTGCACTGCAGCACGACACATTCAGTACTGTGTTAGCAGCATAGCACTGCACTGCAGCATGACACATTCAGTACTGTGTGAGCAGCATAGCACTGCAGCATGACACATTCAGTACTGTGTGAGCAGCATAGCACTGCACTGCAGCATGACACATCCAGTACTGTGTTAGCAGCACTGCACTGCATCACGACACATTCAGTACTGTGTGAGCAGCATAGCACTGCAGCATGACACATTCAGTACTGTGTTAGCAGCATAGCACTGCACTGCAGCACGACACATTCAGTACTGTGTGAGCAGCATAGCACTGCATCACGACACATTCAGTACTGTGTGAGCAGCATAGCACTGCACTGCAGCACGACACATTCAGTACTGTGTGAGCAGCATAGCACTGCACTGCAGCACGACACATTCAGTACTGTGTGAGCAGCATGACACATTCAGTACTGTGTGAGCAGCATAGCACTGCACTGCAGCACGACACATTCAGTACTGTGTGAGCAGCACGACACATTCAGTACTGTGTGAGCAGCATGACACATTCAGTACTGTGTGAGCAGCATAGCACTGCAGCATGACACATTCAGTACTGTGTGAGCAGCATAGCACTGCCCTGCAGCATGACACATCCAGTACTGTGTGAGCAGCATAGCACTGCACTGCAGCATGACACATTCAGTACTGTGTGAGCAGCATAGCACTGCAGCACTGCATAAATTCCATGGTATTTCAGAAATCCCAGTTGGAGGATTTTATTTTTTATTTTTTTATTTATACCTTTATTTAACCAGGCAAGTCAGTTAAGAACAAATTATCATTTTCAATGACAGCCTAGGAACAGTGGGTTAACTGCCTGTTCAGGGGCAGAACGACAGATTTGTACCTTGTCAGCTCGGGGATTTGAACTTGCAACCTTTCGGTTACTAGTCCAACGCTCTAACCACTAGGCTACCCTGCCGATTAGCAGAATCAGGAAGGAAGAAGCAGGAAATCCGGAAGCCTCCAACCAAGATTTCTAGAAAATCAGGGAATATATTGAAAGTTCCCAGAATTTTCCAACACTAAGCATGACACATTCAGTACTGCTGGTAACGGCAGACATAGAGAGGTTACTCAGAGGAATCAGTTCCAGAATAAACATTTCTATCAATAGAGTTACTGTGGGGTGTCAGTGTTGAAATTAGATTCTAGATGTACGAGGCACCAGAACCTTGCTCTCATTAAAGTTTCAAGTTCCTCAGTGTCCACATCACCAACAAATTAACATGGTCCAAACACATAAAAAAAGTTGGGAAGAGGGCACGACAACGCCTATTCCTCCTCAGGAGACTGAAAAGATTTGGCATGGGTCCCCAGATCCTCAAAAGGTTCTACAGCTGCACCATCAAGAGCATCACCGCCTGGTATGGCAACTGTTCGGCATCTGACCGCAAGGCACTACAGAGGGTAGTGCACACGGCCCAGTACATCACTGGGGCCAAGCTTTCTGTCATCCAGGACCTCTATACTAGCCAGTGGCAGAGGAAGGCCCCAAAAATTGTCAAGGACTTCAGCCACCCGAGTCATAGACTGTTCTCTCTGCTACCGCACGACAAGAGGTACCAGAGCGCCAAGTCGAGGACCAAAAGGCTCCTGAACAGCTTCGACCACCAAGCCACCACACTGCTGAACAATTAATCAAATGGCCACCCGGACTATCTACTCACTGTTTATTTTCTATGCATAGTCACTTTAATAACTCTACATATTACCTCAATTACATCAACTAACCGGTGCCCACACACATTGCCTCTGTACCGGTACCCCCTGTATATAGCCTCCACATTGACTCTATACCAGTACCCCCTGTATATAGCCTCCACATTGACTCTGTACCAGTACCCCCTGTATATAGCCTCCACATTGACAGTGTACCAGTACCCCCTGTATATAGCCTCCACATTGACTCTGTACCAGTACCCCCCTGTATATAGCCTCCACATTGACTCTGTACCGGTACCCCCCTGTATATAGCCTCCACATTGACAGTGTACCAGTACCCCCTGTATATAGCCTCCACATTGACAGTGTACCAGTACCCCCTGTATATAGCCTCCACATTGACTCTGTACCAGTACCCTGTATATAGCCTCCACATTGACTCTGTACCGGTACCCCCCTGTATATAGCCTCCACATTAACTCTGTACCAGTACCCCCTGTATATAGCCTCCACATTGACTCTGTACTGGTACCCCCTGTATATAGTCTCCACATTGACAGTGTACCAGTACCCCCTGTATATAGCCTCCACATTGACTCTGTACTGGTACCCCCTGTATATAGCCTCCACATTGACTCTGTACCAGTACCCCCTGTATATAGCCTCCACATTGACTCTGTACCAGTACCCCCTGTATATAGTCTCCACATTGACAGTGTACCAGTACCCCCTGTATATAGCCTCCACATTGACTCTGTACTGGTACCCCCTGTATATAGCCTCCACATTGACTCTGTACCAGTACCCCCTGTATATAGCCTCCACATTGACAGTGTACCAGTACCCCCTGTATATAGCCTCCACATTGACTCTGTACTGGTACCCCCTGTATATAGCCTCCACATTGACTCTGTACCAGTACCCCCTGTATATAGCCTCCACATTGACTCTGTACCGGTACCCCCTGTATATATTCTCCACATTGACTCTGTACTGGTACCCCCTGTATATAGCCTCCACATTGACTCTGTACTGGTACCCCCTGTATATAGCCTCCACATTGACTCTGTACTGGTACCCCCTGTATATAGCCTCCACATTGACTCTGTACCAGTACCCCCTGTATATAGCCTCACTATTGTTATTTTATTGCTACTTTAAAAAAAAAATAATATTGAAAATATAACTATATTTTCTCAAAACTGCATTGTTGGTTACTGGCTTGTAAGTTAGCATTTCACGGTAAGGTCTACCTACACCTGTTGCATTCAGTGCATTGTGACAAATTGAATGTTGATTTGATAAAGACCAACAGAGACAATATAATAGACTGTACATGAACATAACATCTCTTTCTATGGCTATATGGTATTCAATTCTATGTGTTCTTTAAACACATGTTAATTACATGTAATTGTAATTAATAAAAATGAATTACTTCAGTGTTTTATTCACTATTTTGACCCTGTAAATCCATCTTCTTACTCAAGACTTTAACACTCTACAGGTGTCACAGTTTGACCACAGCAGGGAGCCCTGGCTCTCTGCCTCTCACATGAATTCATAACACAGAGATTATTAACTGTATGCTAAAATGTACTGAACCTCGACATAAACCAAAGTGCAATGTACCATACGATTCTATCAGCAAATAAGGCAGATTTGAATGTTGAACGTTACAGAAATGTAAATGTAGGAGAACATTTCCCAAGAGGGAGTCTTTCATGATAAGTGACAACAAACGAGAAAAGCATGAATAGATGTAATATAATAATGAATCCATTCTCTGTGTTGTGTAACTATAGTGGGTAGATTGATAAAGAGGAGGGAGTGCTATTGTGTCCACACAACACACACACACACACACACACACACACACACACACACACACACACACACACACACACACACACACACACACACACACACACACACACACACACACACACACACACACACACACACACACACACACGGACACGGACACACACGGACACACAGACACACAGACGGACACACACACACACGGACACACACAGACATGGACACACACACACATACACACACAGACATGGACACATAGACGGGGACACACACACACACACTGGAGATTCGGTGGGTGAAACTCAATACCATGTTGTGGCTAGTAACAGTGTAGTGACAGTGTAGTGACAGCGAATACACTAAATAGGCCTAGAATTACACTCCCAACTTGCATAACTGTCTAATTTACTGTCATGTGGTATGGAGAGAGAGACCAAGGTTGGTATGGAAAGAGAGAGAGAGAGACCACGGTTGGTATGGAGAGAGAGACCACGGTTGGT
Source organism: Oncorhynchus gorbuscha (assembly GCF_021184085.1). Classification (NCBI taxonomy): domain Eukaryota; kingdom Metazoa; phylum Chordata; class Actinopteri; order Salmoniformes; family Salmonidae; genus Oncorhynchus; species Oncorhynchus gorbuscha. The sequence goes on from NC_060175.1 coordinate 100,656,486, forward strand.
ATGGAAAGAGAGAGAGACCACGGTTGGATTGGAGAGAGCGAGAGTCCACGGTTGGTATGGACAGAGAGAGAGACCACGGTTGGTATGGAGAGAGAGAGACCACGGTTGGTATGGAGAGAACGAGACCCCGGTTGGTATGGAGAAAGAGACCACGGTTGGTATGGAGAAAGAGACCACGGTTGGTATGGAGAGAGAGACCACGGTTGGTATGGAGAAAGAGACCACGGTTGGTATGGAGAGAGCAAGAACACGGATGGTATGGAGAGAGAGACCACGGTTGGTAGGGAGAGAGAGAGAGACCACGGTTGGTTGGATGGAGAGAGTCCAGGTTGGATTGAGAGAGCCACGGTTGGTATGGAGAGAGCGAGATCACGGTTGGTATGACCACAGTTGGTATGGAGAGAGAGCGAGACCACAGTTGGTATGGAGAGAGAGCGAGACCACAGTTGGTATGGAGAGAGAGAGAGAGACCACGGTTGGTATGGAGAGAGCGAGATCACAGTTGGTATGGAGAGAGAGAGAGAGACCACGGTTGGTATGGAGAGAGCGAGATCACAGTTGGTATGGAGAGAGAGACCACAGTTGGTATGGAGAGAGAGACCACGGTTGGTATGGAGAGAGAGACCACAGTTGGTATGGAGAGAGAGACCACAGTTGGTATGGAGAGAGCGAGACCACAGTTGGTATGGAGAGAGAGAGAGATGGATTGGAGAGAGAGAGACACGGTTGGATTGGAGAGAGCGAGAGTCCACGGTTGGTATGGAGAGAGCGAGATCACGGTTGGTATGGAGAGAGACCACAGTTGGTACGGAGAGAGAGACCACGGTTGGTATGGAGAGAGAGAGACCACGGTTGGTATGGAGAGAGAGAGACCACGGTTGGTATGGAGAGAGAAAGAGACCACGGTTGGTATGGAGAGAGAGACCACGGTTGGTATGGAGAGAGAGAGACCACGGTTGGTATGGAGAGAGAGAGACCACAGTTGGTATGGAGAGAGAAAGAGACCACATTGGTATGGAGAGAGAGACCACAGTTGGTATGGAGAGAGAGACCACAGTTGGTATGGAGAGAGAGACCACAGTTGGTATGGAGAGAGAGACCACAGTTGGTATGGAGAGAGAGACCACAGTTGGAGAGAGAAGAGAGAGACCACAGTTGGTATGGAAGAGAGAGACCACAGTTGGTATGGAGAGAGAGAGACCACAGTTGGTATGGAGAGAAAGAGACCACGGTTGGTATGGAGAGAGAGAGACCACGGTTGGTATGGAGAGAGAAAGAGACCACGGTTGGTATGGAGAGAGAAAGAGACCACGGTTGGTATGGAGAGAGAAAGAGACCACGGTTGGTATGGAGAGAGAGACCACGGTTGGATAAACAAAGAAATATTCTATTGACATGTCTTTTGTTTTAGAAAACCATAACATTTATTTAATTTCCCCAAATACTGCTCTGCACTACAGCATAATAATGATTTTTTTTAAATAATTGCCATAATCCATGTTCAACTTCAGTGTTTTAGATAGTCTTATTCACTATTTTGACCCTGTAAATCCATCTTCTTACTCAAGACTTTAACACTCTACAGGTGTCACAGTTTGACCACAGCAGGGAGCCCTGGCTCTCAGCCTCTCACATGAATTCATAACACAAGAGATTTATTTTCCATAATACTCAAGACCACATTCCTCCCATATCCAGTGTGTTTAGAACACCACGACCCGTAATCACAAAGTACATCAGAGCAGGAATGCTGATCTAGGATCAGATCCCCACTGTTCATGTAATCTTATTTATTATGATCTAAAAAAGGGAAAATTTATCCTAGATCAGCATTCCTACTCTCCCTGCAGACTGAGGCTCTGGGAAACTCAGTCCACATATTGCCAGGTCTAAGAGGGGCTCTGCAGCAATAAGTTCTGGGTTGTATAAGCTCTGTGATGTGTGTGTCCCAAACAGCAGCCTAGTATTCCCATATGGAAGCCCTGGTCAAAAGTAGTGCACTATAACAAGGGAATAGTGTGCCATTTGGGACATATCCCTGGCTGTCATGCTACAGTATAAAACACAGACTTGGGTTGTATACATTCTGGGGATACTAATCATTCAAATCCAGACAGTGCAGTACAGTGCACCTCAGTCAGTGCAATTGGCAATTAGATAGTACTCAGTCCATATATTGTCATGACTAATCAAGGGGTTTCGACACTCATCAGTGATATGTTCTGTTTTTATTGAATCCAAACCCAGAACTAGGTGTAAATCTTACGTGCTCCCGAGTGGCGTAGATGTCTAAGGCAACTGCATCTCAGTGCTAGAGGCATCCCGAACAGACCCTGGTTCGATTGCAGGCTGTATCACAAACGGCCGTGATTTGGGAGTCCCAATAGGGTGACGCACAATTGGCCCAGCGTCGTCCGGGTTTGGTCAGTGTAGGCCGTCATTGTAAAATAAGAATTTGTTCTTAACTGACTTGCCTAGTTAAATAAAGGTTAAATGAAATGTTGAATAAATGTTGAATAAAGTTTAAATAAAGGTTAAATGAAATGTTGAATAAATGTTGAATAAAGTTTAAATAAAGGTTAAATGAAATGTTGAATAAATGTTGAATAAAGTTTAAATAAAGGTTAAATTAAATGTTGAATAAAGTTTAAATAAAGGTTAAATGAAATGTTGAATAAATGTTGAATAAAGTTTAAATAAAGGTTAAATTAAATGTTGAATAAAGTTTAAATAAAGGTTAAATGAAATGTTGAATAAATGTTGAATAAAGTTTAAATAAAGGTTAAATTAAATGTTGAATAAATGTTGAATAAATGTTGAATAAAGTTTAAATAAAGGTTAAATAAAGGTTAAATAAAGGTTAAATTAAATGTTGAATAAAGGTTAAATGTTAATAGCCTATCACAGTATGCATCGTAAATGGCTCCTTTTTGGCCATGGCCCATAGTGCTCTTGGGGAAATGGCATTTAGGACTCGGACACAATCGAGAGTTAAATAAGCTCAGTGCACCTCAGTCTATCGTTGCAATGCACATCCCTCCATGCTATTGAAGCGAGTGTTTCCTCCTATAGCAGCCTACTGTCATCCCTTCAGTATACTGGCTCTGTCTTTACTGAAACACTCTGGGGATTCAACTACTTAGTCTCTAGCGGTTGTTTGCCAATGTTTTTTTCCTAAATTGGTCAAGGCAGGGAACGGGACATATTTAGGTACATACAGGGAACACATTCCCGATAATAAACAAGTTATACATTATTTTTTAAATAAACAATATAAACTCTTTGAATGAGCCATTGAATCTCAATTCAATGGCTCAGACACAAGAGGCATGTGGCAGGGTCTACAGTCAATCACGGACTACAAGATGAAATCCAGCCCAGTCACGGACCAGGATGTCTTGCTCCCAGGCAGACTAAATAACTTTTTTGCCCGCTTTGAGGACAATACAGTGCCACTGACACGGCCTGCAACGGAAACATGCAGTCTCTCCTTCACTGCAGCCGAGGTGAGTAAGACATTTAAACGTGTTAACCCTCGCAAGGCTGCAGGCCCAGACGGCATCCCCAGCCGCGCCCTCCGAGCATGCGCAGACCAGCTGGCCGGTGTGTTTACGGACATATTCAATCAATCCCTATACCAGTCTGCTGTTCCCACATGCTTCAAGAGGGCCACCATTGTTCCTGTTCCCAAGAAAGCTAAGGTAACTGAGCTAAACGACTACCGCCCCGTAGCACTCACTTCCGTCATCATGAAGTGCTTTGAGAGACTAGTCAAGGACCATATCACCTCCACCCTACCTGACACCCTAGACCCACTCCAATTTGCTTACCGCCCAAATAGGTCCACAGACGATGCAATCTCAACCACACTGCACACTGCCCTAACCCACTTGGACAAGAGGAATACCTATGTGAGAATGCTGTTCATCGACTACAGCTCGGCATTCAACACCATAGTACCCTCCAAGCTCGTCATCAAGCTCGAGACCCTGGGTCTCGACCCCGCCCTGTGCAACTGGGTACTGGACTTCCTGACGGGCCGCCCCCAGGTGGTGAGGGTAGGCAACAACATCTCCTCCCCGCTGATCCTCAACACAGGGGCCCCACAAGGGTGCGTTCTGAGCCCTCTCCTGTACTCCCTGTTCACCCACGACTGCGTGGCCACGCACGCCTCCAACTCAATCATCAAGTTTGCGGACGACACAACAGTGGTAGGCTTGATTACCAACAACGACGAGACGGCCTACAGGGAGGAGGTGAGGGCCCTTGGAGTGTGGTGTCAGGAAAATAACCTCACACTCAACGTCAACAAAACTAAGGAGATGATTGTGGACTTCAGGAAACAGCAGAGGGAACACCCCCTATCCACATCGATGGAACAGTAGTGGAGAGGGTAGCTAGTTTTAAGTTCCTCGGCATACACATCACAGACAAACTGAATTGGTCCACTCACACTGACAGCGTCGTGAAGAAGGCGCAGCAGCGCCTATTCAACCTCAGGAGGCTGAAGAAATTCGGCTTGTCACCAAAAGCACTCACAAACTTCTACAGATGCACAATCGAGAGCATCCTGGCGGGCTGTATCACCGCCTGGTACGGCAACTGCTCCGCCCTCAACCGTAAGGCTCTCCAGAGGGTAGTGAGGACTGCACAACGCATCACCGGGGCAAACTACCTGCCCTCCAGGACACCTACACCACCCGTTGTTACAGGAAGGCCATAAAGATCATCAAGGACATCAACCACCCGAACCACTGCCTGTTCACCACGCTATCATCCAGAAGGCGAGGTCAGTACAGGTGCATCAAAGCTGGGACCGAGAGACTGAAAAACAGCTTCTATCTCAAGGCCATCAGACTGTTAAATAGCCACCACTAACATTGAGTGGCTGCTGCCAACACACTGTCATTGACACTGACCCAACTCCAGCCATTTTAATAATGGGAATTGATGGGAAATGATGTAAATATATCACTAGCCACTTTAAACAATGCTACCTTATATAATGTTACTTACCCTACATTATTCATCTCATATGCATATGTATATACTGTACTCTACAACATCGACTGCATCCTTATGTAACACATGTATCACTAGCCACTTTAACTATGCCACTTTGTTTACTTTGTCTACACACTCATCTCATATGTATATACTGTACTCGATACCATCTACTGTATGCTGCTCTGTACCATCACTCATTCATATATCCTTATGTACATGTTCCTTATCCCCTTACACTGTGTATAAGACAGTAGTTTTGGAATTGTTAGTTAGATTACTTGTTGGTTATCACTGCATTGTCGGAACTAGAAGCACAAGCATTTCGCTACACTCGCATTAACATCTGCTAACCATGTGTATGTGACAAATAAAATTTGATTTGATTTGATTTGAATATGATGTAAACATGTTTAAACAACGGCATGTTTTAACAACAGCAATCTGTTATCAACCAGAACATAATAAAGTATACACTAATGTGTCATTACAGACACTGATTGCAGCCAGGAATAGTTCATTGTGTTCTCATCCTCAAAATGGTCTCTTATATATGCACATCCCTAAAGCCTTTCTTCAGTCTCTGACTGCAAGGCACCGTGTCAAAAGTCTGGAACTAAAATCTAAATACAGCATACCCCTGGCCCTTTACTATTTGTCTACATGCATCGCAGGGGTGTCAATTGGGTATGGCAAAGTATGGCAGAGTATTAAAACCATTCCAATCCTGATTAAAAGACAATAGCAGTTTAACATATTAGGGCTGGCTTTAGGACCATGCAGATGCCTTAGAGCGGGCAGGAAGGATCAGCAGGACTTTCCCTTCAAAACAGTGCAGAGGTTCAAGATGGCTGTAAAACGGCTAGGTAACTGCTGTTTGACTTGACATGAAACGAAACTAGAGTTTTTAATCCCAGTGCAGAGCTGGTGTGTAGCAGCTAATCGCTGTAAAACATGTTGTCGTAGAATGTTATTTATGTCCCTTATCAGCTAATTGCTGTAAAACATGTCGTAGAATGTTATTTATGTCCCTTATCAGCTGAGGTGAATGAATTTACAGCAGCCAAGGTGATCATAGCTGGAGTCAATTGTGATTGTTTTTGCTGTTCTCTGAATAGTATTTAAGAGTTTTTAAATTGTGTAGAAATACAGTAAATGAGCTTCAACACTGTCACTTTGCCATACCCTATGTTTATCTGAACTGACCCCACTTTGCCATACCCTGTTCAGCTGAAATCATGTCCCAATTTAGCTGCATTTGAAAATAACTGGCCAAAACAAACTGGCTACAATTGGGAGCAGGGGTGCAACTTTCCCTGGCCACATAGGAAAGACCATCTCAGAGGGGTCGAGTAGGCTGTATTGGTGGTGACCAGCATGGTGCTGCTGTCTGTGTGTTGCACTTTTCCTCAGGGTTGTAAAAGCAAGCAGAGCAGAAACTGGCTAATCTTTATTTGGCTGATGTAGCTGGCAAGGTAACAGCTGTTTGACTTAACTGGGGGGAAAAGTATTTATTTATTCCCAGTGCTGAGCTAGTAGTGTAATTGACATGAAACGTTAGAGGATGAAACATGGCTAACGTTAGCTAGCTAGCTCACTTTACTTTAGGTATTATTTAACGTTAGAGGATGAAACATTATCTCTCGACTGAAGTTCTGTCTGAAGAAAATGAACTAGCTAGCTAGCTAGCTAGTAGCTACCACAGCCAGTTCAGCTCTAGCTATCTGTCAGTGTTGTAGCCTTTTTGTCCCGTTTCAACAAAAGTAAATTAACTTGGTTAGTTTTCACCAGTAGATGTATCATTAGAGCTAGCCAAAAGTTGGCTAATGTTAGCTAGCTAGCTCACTTAGTTTAAGTATTATTTGTGCCTCTATCACACTACAGTAGACTTGAATCAAACGATAAAACCTGCGGTCAAACGATCAAAGACCGATATTCAGACGTTTTTTTGACAGCGCAATGTGAGTTTTTATTAGATTCAGTATAGCATTGTAATGTTATTGATATGTAAGTTTCCCTAGCTAATTCCCTACTTTTCACACTGACACGGCATAAACAGCTCTACAGGCTTCACTGTCATGGTGCACAGTCGGTACACAACGAAATATTGATGATGATGAATGGATTCAGATACTGTATGTTTGAATGCCCAGTCATGTTCATATAAATTCAGACATCAAAGACTGCAGTTTCAGGCCATCCATAGATCATACTATATGCAGGTGAAACTGAATATTCACGCACACAGAAATGTTATTCCTCTGCTGGATGTCATAAGGTGAATGCACCAATTTGTAAATCGCTCTGGATAAGAGCGTCTGCTAAATGACTTAAATGTAAATGTAAATGTAATGTAAAATGCTGGAAGTGTAAAACACAAAAGGGGACATGCTGTATTTGCATTATGTGAAGGCTGGAATAGTTGTTGTTGTTGTTGTAGAGCAGTACCAAATAGATACTCCCCCCCCCCCCCCCTCCATGGCACACGAGTCACTGTGGGATTTTGCCCCTGTCCATTGAGGAGGCCCGCTGGGGATGCCACGTTCCAAGGAATATGGGGATTGTGACCCAGATGCACAAGGCACGTCTCTCTCGCTCCTCGAATGAGCTCTCTCCTCGAATGAGCTCTCTCCTCGAATGAGCTCTCTCCTCGAATGAGCTCTCTCCTCGAATGAGCTCTCTCCTCGAATGAGCTCTCTCCTCGAATGAGCTCTCTCTGAGCTCTCTCCTCGAATGAGCTCTCTCCTCGAATGAGCTCTCTCCTCGAATGAGCTCTCTCCTCAAATGAGCTCTCTCCTCAAATGAGCTCTCTCCTCAAATGAGCTCTCTCCTCAAATGAGCTCTCTCCTCAAATGAGCTCTCTCCTCAAATGAGCTCTCTCCCGCCATTTCATGGCTATTCATTGTTTCATAACATTCATTGTGTACGGTGTTTTGCTGTGTCTATCAAATCACCAGTAGTAAGCCCACATTTACCGTTCATTCCCATCATTTATCATCTGCCATGCTTGTTTGGTTATGGTAATTTCTGTTAATAAATTCAATATAGTACAACTACAGTCATTTACAGACGTCATTGTCGGGAGTAGACATGTATTCAGGAGATGTTAATGATAGCCTCTTGAGAAACACGTTTTTTGTTTTGTTTATTTCATTTCATTTAAAAGTTTTGTCAATTTATTTATTCATTGTTTTGTTTGAAACGCTCCTGTCATTGTTGCACACCTGATTATGCATATGGAAGTAGGACTAGTCTTCCTGGCCTGTGTGCAAATGTAGGCAGTTGGTAGAGCATGGCGCTTGTAACGCCAGGGTAGTGGGTTCGATCCCCGGGACCACCCATACGTAGAATGTATGCACACATGACTGTAAGTCGCTTTGGATAAAAGCGTCTGCTAAATGGCATATATTATTATTATTATATTAGGCCTATAAAATGTGCCCATTTGAGGATGTCTGACAGTATTTCTGACTGTCTTGACGAACCAACACTAATGAGCTGTGGAACTTCTCAACGTAATTTTTTCTTCACCTCAAACAGCAAGTAAACAAAGTCTGTTTTTAGAATGAATTGAGAATGACAATAGTTTCGAACTCTCTCCCTTTTGATAACCCCTCTGCATAAAAAGGGAAAAATGTAATGCTCTGATCCAGTGGAAACGTCATAAATAAATAAATAATACCCAATTACCTCTTATCCTTTGCACAAATAGTCTACAGCTGTGTCCTGCCTCAAGCTCACTGGAGCTGGAAACCGAAGGCCCAGAATATTTGATACAATGTCTCAAGATTGCTAGCTGCCAGTTTTGGGGCCACCCAGTTGATAGTTGATACAATGTTTCAAGATCGTTGAAACATTGGTTATTTTCTACCTGCTGTCTGCAATGTTTTATTTTTGCGTTGGCTTTATGTAGGTTATTATTACATATTTGGCAATGGCAATAAAAGTTACTTTTAGATTTGTATCATTTTCATTTTCATTTAGATTTAGATAGTCTGTGGTTAATCAACGTCCTATGATTTTGAGATACAACGACTATTATAAATTAAATGAAACCGTTCCAAGAGAAAGTGCATTATGCAAATCATAACTGGGCGAGCAGATGGATAAAAATGGCGAGATAAATTGGCACCGCAGATGGAAAAGGTTGCCAACTGTTGGTGTAGCCTTTTAACCGGCAACGTCAGGAGCAACGAGAGGGTTGGGAACAGGTTTTTTATTTATTTTTTTGGTTAGGCTATCTTGATCTCTGGCTCCCTCGAGTCATTTGTGTGTCGTCATTATTTAATCAAACATTGTGCTTAAAAGCATCAGACAAGGTCAGTACAAGTTCAAACACACAGGATGTCATCACGGTTGACAACTCCATTGTGTCCTCCTCCCAGAGCGCTAAGAACCTTGGCGTGATCCTGGACAACACCCTGTCGTTCTCAACTAACATCAAGGCGGTGGCCCGTTCCTGTAGGTTCATGCTCTACAACATCCGCAGAGTACGACCCTGCCTCACACAGGAAGCGGCGCAGGTCCTAATCCAGGCACTTGTCATCTCCCGTCTGGATTACTGCAACTCGCTGTTGGCTGGGCTCCCTGCCTGTGCCATTAAACCCCTACAACTCATCCAGAACGCCGCAGCCCGTCTAGTGTTCAATCTTCCCAAGTTCTCTCACGTCACCCCGCTCCTCCGCTCTCTCCACTGGCTTCCAGTTGAAGCTCGCATCCGCTACAAGACCATGGTGCTTGCCTACGGAGCTGTGAGGGGAACGGCACCTCAGTACCTCCAGGCTCTGATCAGGCCCTACACCCAAATAATGGCACTGCGTTCATCCACCTCTGGCCTGCTCGCCTCCCTACCACTGAGGAAGTACAGTTCCCGCTCAGCCCAGTCAAAACTGTTCGCTGCTCTGGCTCCCCAATGGTGGAACAAACTCCCTCACGACGCCAGGACAGCGGAGTCAATCACCACCTTCCGGAGACACCTGAAACCCCACCTCTTTAAGGAATACCTAGGATAGGCTAAAGTAATCCTTCTCACCCCCCCTCCCCCCTTAAAATATGTAGATGCACTATTGTAAAGTGGCTGTTCCACTGGATGTCATAAGGTGAATGCACCAATTTGTAAGTCACTCTGGATAAGAGCGTCTGCTAAATGACTTAAATGTAATGTAATGTAATGATGTGTCTATATAGGCCTGTGGAAAAAGACATTTTAAACTTTTGACTAATTGGTTGGAAAAGACTACACTTGGTGGATCAATATTTATTTTAGTCAGGGACAGTCCTAGTAGAAATGCAGGAAATTAGCTTGAGACCATTCTGAACCCCCCCTGAGAGATTCTGTCCCGCCCAAAACCAAAGTTACATGCCTGATTAGGAGTATTGTAGAGTTTGGTCATTGTTTTTGAAGTAGCCTACTGATGAATAGTGCATTTAATTAATTACAATTATGCAGAGGATTAGCTTTTCTATCTGGGTCTGAGTAATAGATAGATCAAGATGCTCACTGCTCAGCTGGGACACTGACTGGTAGCACTTGCATGGGTCTTGAATAGCCTTATATCTCAAATGGATTAAATAGTTTTCTTTAAACTCATCAATCTACACATAATACCCCATAATGACAAAGAAAAAAAAGGTGTTCGATTTTTTTTGCAAAATGTATTAAATAAAAAAATAGAAATACCTCATTTACATAAGTATTCATACCCTTTACTCAGTATTTTGTTGAAAGCACCTTTGTCAGCGATTACAGCCTCACGTTTTCTTGAGAATGACGCTACAAGATTGGCACATCTGTATTTGGGGAGTTTCTCCCATTTTTGCAGATCCTCTCAAGCTCTGTCAGGTTGGATGGGGAGTGTCTTTGCACAGCTATTTTCAAGTCTCTCCAGAGATGTTCGATTGGGTTCAAGTCCGGGCTCTGACTGGGCCACTCAGGGATATTCAGAGACTTGTCCCGAAGCCACTCCTGCTTTGACTTGGCTGTGTGCTTAGGGTCGTTGTCCTGTTGGCCGTTGTCCTGCCAGCTCCAAGAATAGTCTTGGTGGTTCCAAACTCCTTCCATTTAAGAATGATGGAGGCCACTGTGTTCTTGGGGACCTTCAATACTGCATTATTTTTTGTACCCTTCCCCCAGATCAATTCCTTTGACCTCATGGCTCGGTTTTTGCTCTGTCATGCACTGTCAACTGTGGGACATTGTATAGACAGGTGTGTGCCTTTCCAAATCATGTCCAATCAATTGAATTTACCACAGGTGGACTCCAATCAAGTTGTAGAAACATCTCAATGATGATCAATGAAAACATGTCTCATAGCAAAGGGTCTGAACACTTATGTAAATAAGGTATTTCGGTAGTTGCTTTTTTATAAATTTGCAAACCTTTCTAAAAGCCTGTTGTCATTATGGGGAATTGTGTGTAGATTGAGTATTTTTTTATTGAATCCATTTTAGAATAAGGCTGTAACATAACAAAATATGGAAAAGGGGAAGGGGTCTGAATACTTTCCGAATACTGTACATTATAAGAATAATGGTCCTGCTATAAATTCAAGGGATTTCCCAGTAAATAAATAAAATATTTATCTTTGGGTGACATAAGGTGAAAAATTAATAAAGTTAATTTTTATTTGATATTTTAGAAAGTCAGAGACGCAATAGGATGCTTTTTCTTTAAGAAACATTAGTCACTATGGTACAGCAGGCAGATCCTGCACCCATCCATCCATCCATCCATCCATAATACCGCATAGATGCAGTTTTCCTATAATTATCCGATACTGTACTGAATGTTGATGACGGTGCTCAGTGCTCACGCTTTTTGTCGCTCTTACCTTCTTGACAGATTTGAGAGTGGGCACCGCAGTGAATGCGGCGGACTGCAATTCACCGACATTCATGTTCATGTCGCTGTTCTTGCTAACGGTCATCGCGGAATATTTTTCCGCGACGTTCTCGGTCTCTTTTACATATTTCGTTGCCTGTTTCACCAGCTCCAATTTACCGTCTACGACCGCGTCTGTCATCTTCGCATTCAAGTGATTCCGACCTCTTGGTTGTTATAAATGTCCGACTTGGTAGGCTAGTCTTCTCTCTGCTGCTCGCTTTTCGTTGACCGGTGAGCTTTACTGCTTCGTGTTTGGATTTTCTGAACCGAAACAGTCTGCTGAGCGCAAAATCAAGAGATGGACCATGTAACGTTACTATACTGAATATTATTAGTTGTAATGTAAGCACTGAGCAGTGGAGAGTGTGTCGTCAACTCTTGTTGTCGTTCATCCGCCGGTTTACCAGTTTACTACAGTCGGTTGTCTCAGTCACAAGCTCAGCATCCGATGTGGGCGTCTTTTTAGAATCAGTCACCTGAATGAGTGGGCGGGATGTGGAAGGCTCTTGGCCAATGGCCAGCCGAGAAGGTGTGAAGGGACCGCACGTGTGCCCAATGAGAGCTGGACTGGACCCGTCTCACTTTTGAAAGCATCATGACCACTGCTAACCCACAGTCAATTTTGTTCAAGTTTAGATTTTTAGATTTTTAAAATATTTTTTGTGTATTGATGATCAATGAAGTGTATCAATAGCTACACATCATGTTAGTATAATTTAATGAACAGATGTTACCCGACAGAGTTCACAGTCAAATCATTTGTTATCCAAAAACGTGAATCTCCTGTGGACAGATTCAGTGTAAATGACAAACTTTAGCAATAATTTTACTTTTTGAAAACCGAGATTAGTTAACCAAAATGTGTTTTATCTCTCATCCCTGAAGGACTGCATCAAAATATGACCAACAAAAATATCCCTTAAATTAAAACACGTTTTTGCTGATTGATGAGATAAAGATGGTGAAGAGTCGGTCCTCTTTTACTCCATCACAATCGTACACTGACTCGTTTATAGCATAAGGTGCTCATAGCAACGGGCAGTAGGGGTGCTGCAAAACAGTAGTTGTATAGTTAAGAACAGTATCTTGCAGGATTCAACCGTTGGAATTGTAAAAGTGGTTTCCCCTGTTCCTTTTCTCTGTGATGTCATTCTAATGGAATCCAGAAAGAACACAACCCTGTACTCAAAACGTTTACATCAAAATGTGTAAAGTTAGAGGCAAAGACACAAAACATCCACATTAAATTAAATAGGTTTCTTTGATCAAATAGCATGGAAAACAACCACTTTTTGTGCATGATTAATTTAGCATCCTTACAGACCACTTAATGTATTGTGCACAGGCTGGTCATCTAGGTTTGTACCTGTCGACTTTCCATCACCATGGAGATAAATCAATGTAGAGCATAGTGCTTGCAATGCTAGGGTTGTGGGTTCGATTCCCACAGGGGACTAATATGGAAAAGGTATGAAAATGTATGCACTTGCTACTGTAAATTGCTGTGGATAAGAGTGTCTACTAAAAAGGAATGAATAGCTGGCAGCACCCCCCAAACAGACACCTTCACATGTAATATCATAAAAGGACAAAAGTTTACAACAATTGCAAAGGTGTGGGGAAACCTGTTCTATAGTAGTGATGTGTTACTGACTGGGTCAGAGAATAATGAGTGTTCCTTAGTCCAGCTCATCTTCTGGAGGGGGAGTTACTGTGGGTCTAGTGGTACATGTTTGAAAAGTGCATCATCATTATATAACACTAAACAAAATACACCCGGATCCACCCCCAAAAGTCACTGGTTCTCTTCCTCTTGACAGACCATGTGACCACACCCAGCTGCCAGTGTATATTCTTCCACTTCTCAGCTGTGTCCCCTGAGTTAAATCCCTAAGAGCCCAGTACACGCTCAAGGTAATCAAACCTCTCTGTGTGTTGTCAGGAAGATGCTGTCTCTCAACACTGGTCAGGTCCTCAGATAGGTTGGCAGTGTTGGAGTCCAGAGTCACAGAAGCTCATTAGAAAGAATAGAGGATCTCAATAATAGACAGTACCAGTCAAAAGTTTGGACACACCTACTCATTCCAGGATTTGTCTTTATTTTACTATTTTCTACACTGTAGAATATTTGTGAAGACATCAGAACTATTATTAGGGGTTTATTTGCAGCAATTAGACCATGAATGCCTGATTCACGCAGTCTCCTCTGAACAGTTGATGTTGAGATGTGTCTGTTACTTGAACTCTGTGAAGCGTTTATTTCGGCTACAATCTGAGGTGCAGTTAACTCTAATGAACTTATCCTCTGCAGCAGAGGTAACTCTGGGTCTTCCTTTCCTGTGGCGGTCCTCATGAGAGCCAGTTTCATCATTGTACTTGATGGTTTTGCGACTGCACTTGAAGAAACTTTCAAAGTTCTTGACATTTTCCGCATTGACTGACCTTCATGTCTTAAAGTAGTGATGGACTGTCATTTCTCTTTGCTTATTTGAGCTGTTCTTGCCATAATATGGACTTGGTCTTTTACCAAATAGGGCTATCTTCTGTATACCATCCATACCTTGTCACAACACAACTGATTATCTCAAACGCATTAAGAAGGAAAGAAATGCCACAAATTAACTTTTAACAAGGCACACCTGTTAATTGAAATGCATTCCAGGTGACTACCTCATGAAGCTGGTTGAGAGAATGCCAAGAGTGTGCAAAGCTGTCATCAAGGCAAAGGGTGGCAACTTTGAAGAATCTAAAATCCAAAATATATTTGGATTTGTTTAACACATTTTTGGTTACTACATGATTCCATATGTGCTATTTCATAGTTTTGATGTCTTCACTATTATTCTACAATGTAGAAAATATAAAATAAAGAAGAACCCTGGAATGAGTAGGTGTGTCCAAACTTTTGATTGGTACTGTATTTTTAAGCATATTTATACAGATGCTTAATCTATTGGGATGCAGTCATGCTTTTTATGTTTCTTTGAAGTCTAACACACTAAACAGGCTGTTTATCATCCAGACAGCAGAGCTTGACTTTCTCACTGTGCAGACTGCAGAGCACCTGAGACCCAGCTGAAGCTCTGCCTCCCCTCCTGTACCTCAGACCCAGCTGAAGCTCTCTGCCTCCCCTCCTATACCTCAGACCCAGATGAAGCTTTGCCTCCCCTCGCCTCCTATACCTCAGACCCAGATGAAGCTCTGCCTCCCCTCCTGTACCTCAGACCCAGCTGAAGCTCTCTGCCTCCCCTCCTGTACCTCAGACCCAGATGTAGCTCTCTGCCTCCCCTCCTGTACCTCAGACCCAGCTGAAGCTCTCTGCCTCCCCTCCTGTACATGAGACCCAGATTCTCTGCCTCCCTCCCTCAGACCCAGCTGAAGCTCTCTGCCTCCCTCCCTCAGACCCAGCTGAAGCTCTCTGCCTCGGTCCTGTACCTCAGACCCAGATGAAGCTCTCTGCCTCCCCTCCCCTCCTCAGACCCAGCTGAAGCTCTGCCTCCCCTCCTGTACCTCAGACCCAGCTAAAGCTCTCAGCCTCCCTCCGACCCAGCTGAAGCTCTCTGCCTCCCTCCCTCAGACCCAGCTGAAGCTCTCTGCCTCGGTCCTGTACCTCAGACCCAGATGAAGCTCTCTGCCTCCCCTCCCCTCCTCAGACCCAGCTGAAGCTCTGCCTCCCCTCCTGTACCTCAGACCCAGCTAAAGCTCTCAGCCTCCCTCCGACCCAGCTAAAGCTCTCTGCCTCCCTCCCTCCCTCAGACCCAGCTGAAGCTCTCAGACTTCTAACCTACAAAGACCTAACCACAGGTTTCTTTAAGACCAGGTCACAGGAAGGTCCATTGAAAATATTTCCTGATACACTGGAAATTCCTGAGATTTCTTCTGTTTCCAGAATTTTCCGCAGACAGACTTTACAGATGCTGTGGGTACATGGTAGGAAAACTAAATTATTGAAGATGTTACAGCACACAGGATAGGTTAAATAGTCTTCAGAGAGAGCAGGTTCAGAAGATGCCATTTTCTCACCTCCTTCCCTCTTCTGTAATACGATTCTGAGAAGACGATTATTATTTTGAGAAGTTGTAGCATTGGAGTCAGTAGCTAGAGGGTTTGATGTTCTTCAATTGTTGTTTTGAATCTTTAGATGGATTTTAATAATGACAACAAAAAAAAGTTTTCACCTTTTTTTAACTAGGCAAGTCAGTAAATAAGAACAAAATCTTATTTATAAATGACGGCCTACCCTGGCCAAACCCTAACTCGGACGACGCTGGGCCAATTGTGCGACGCCCTATGGGACTCAAAATCACGGCCGGTTTTGATACAGCCTGGAATCGAACCAGGGTCTGTAGTGACGCCTCTATCACGGAGATGCAGTTGCCTTAGACCGCTGAGCCACTCAGGAGCCCGATAAGTCATATGTTGTGTTCTGTAGGTTGAATGCTGAATAGCTGAATGTTAGTGCTGTTCTGAACATCCTTCCTGCTAACAGGTTTGTCAGGGTTGGAGCTACCTGGAACGTATGAGACTGTGTACATGTACAAGGGTCACAAGGATACAGTAGTTCTCTGCAGTTGTTTTATCTACTGTTAAAAGTGCTGAGGTACTGTGTGTGACCACTGGCCACCAATTACGTGCCTCTGTCACCTGCCGGGCGAGACAGAGGCGAGGAGCATCATTGGTGGCCACAGGTCAAGGTTCACAAGTATAGTTCTCTGTGACTGTGTTATCTACTGATAAAAGTGTTAAGATACATTGATAAATTCATCCTCACTCTAGAAGCTAAACAGGAGGAAATCCACACACTAGATAAAATATGATCTATGAAAACATACAGAACAAGAAAAGTGACTTCAAGTCAACGTAATAGAATTTAATGAACAGGTGAGCTCTTTGAAACAATGGTGTCAACCACAAACAAACACAAAAATGTTTTGGAGGACTGCTTCAGAAGAATATAAAATGTACTCTTCAAAAAAAAAAAAAGACACCCTAAAGTAAATCAGACAAAGTACACAGGTCATTCAGACGTCGTGTCAACATAAATGTGTCTATTCCGCTACAAAGAAGAAGAAAAAAAAAAAAAGTGATATAAAATACATATTCCCTGTACAGACAATAACTGGACTGGATATTGAAATCACATCTGAAATGCAAGACTTGGGGTCTCTTCCATTTCACTTCAGGAAGTAAACTGAAATGCAAAATGTTCCTCTACAGTTCTCTATGAGAACATTTTGAAATTGGACCCTGCTGAAAAGTGCTTACAAAAAAAGCGTTCTAACTAATATCCATTTGAGACAATATTTGAGATTTTTGGAGATATTATTATTATCAATATTTGACAATCCTTATGGACCAAGGCTGGGCTTCTATGGTGTTGCATGTTTCAACAAAAGACACATACAGGGCAACAATAAGTGTTCCATCATTTTGACACTTTTACAGCTGAATTTGTAAACAATTTTTTTTTGCATTTGTGAAACACACCAACAACAAAAACATTTAGCTGCTTTACGACCAAACAAAATGTATTCTGCAACTAACTACCAGCAGTTATGACTTAGTCAGCAAACATGAAGTCATTGACAGGTGGTATTATGCAGGTGAAACATCTCATCGTTCGTTTTGGTTTCCAGGACAGAGCGCTGCAGTCCCGGTAAATCTTAACTTTCACATCTTACTGAATACCTCAGGCACTGCAGCCAGTCACAGAGCCAGGTCTGGAAGACCAGGGCGTTGGGAGGTCAAGGGTTAAAGTTAACTCATAGTGACCCATCATGGAGGACACCAGTCATAGGGATATCATATTGTTGAGTATAGGGGCAAGAGGTGATGGGAGAATACAGGTTTATGTCTGCCATGGCATCACTACATACTTGTAGTTCTTGGATGAGTTTCCTCCTTACATTGTAAAGACCTTTGAGTGTCTGGAGAAGTGCTCTATCAATCCAATCCAATTACTATTATTCTTAGGAGATGAGAGGTGTAGCTGGGTGCTGGCTAGCTGGGTGGGGGAGGGGGGCTCAGAGGGCCTCGCCTGACTGACGGAGGGGTGGTCGGGGGTTGTAGGTGCTAAGAAACTCGGACCATCTGAGCTACATCGTCTTCTCCTGCCTGGGCGGCCAGCTCTGCCTGTTGCTGAGGAAGAGAAGGCGAGAGAGAGGAAGGATGAAGGTACCAGTCAACCTAAACATGTATCATTATTATTATTATTATTATATTATCATGTACATTCTATAACATCATGTACATTCTATAACATCATGTACATTCTATAACATCATGTACATTCTATAACATCATGTACATTCTATAACATCATGTACATTCTATAACATCATGTACATTCTATAACATCATGTACATTCTATAAATAAATAACATGTACATTCTATAAATAAATAACATCATGTACATTCTATAACATCATGTACATTCTATAAATAAATAACATCATGTACATTCTATAACATCATGTACATTCTATAACATCATGTACATTCTATAACATCATGTACATTCTATAAATAAATAACATCATGTACATTCTATAACATCATGTACATTCTATAAATAAATAACATCATGTACATTCTATAACATCATGTACATTCTATAACATCATGTACAGTGCCTTCGGAAAGTATTCAGACCCCTCGATTCCCCCACATTCTGTTTACGTTACAGCCTTGTTCTAAAATGGATTAAATAGCAATGAATCTACACACAATACCCCATAATGACAAAGCGAAAACAGGCTTTTAGAGATTTTAGCAAATGTATTAAAAATAAAAAAAAACAAATACCTTAGTTACATAAGTATTCAGACTATGCTATGAGACTAAAAATTGAATTCAGGTGCATCCTGTTTCTATTGATCATCCTTGAGCTGTTTCTCAAGTCCACCTGTGGTAAATTCAATTGATTGGACATGATTTGGAAAGGCACACACCTATAAGGTCAAACAGTTTACAGTGTATGTCAGTACAAATACCAAGTCATGAAGTCGGAGGAATTGTCTGTTGAGCTCCGAGACTGGATTGTGTCGAGGCACAGATCTGGGGAAGGGTATCAAAAACAATCTGCAGCATTGAAGGTCCCCAAGAACACAGTGGCCTTCATCGCTCTTAATTGGAAGAAGTTTGGAACCGCCAAGACTCTTCCAAAAGCTGGCACCCGGGCCAAACTGAGCAATCGGTGGAGAAGGGCCTTGGTCAGGGAGGTGACTAAAAACCCGATGGTCACTTTGGCAGAGCTCCAGAGTTCCTCTGTGGAGATGGGAGAACCTTCCAGAAAGACAACCATCTCTGCAGCACTACACCAATCAGGCCTTTATGGTAAAGTGGCCAGACGAAAGCCACTCCTCAGTAAAGGCACATGACAGCCCGCTTGGAGTTTTTCAATAGGCACCTAAAGACTCTCAGATTATGAGAAACAAGATTCTCTGGTCTGATGAAGCCAAGATTGAACTATTTGGCCTGAATGCCAAGCTTCACGTCTGGAGGAAACCTGGCATCATTCCTACGGTGAAGCATGGTGGTGGCAGCATCATGTTGTGGGGAGGTTTTTCAGCGGCAGGAACTGGGAGACTAGTCAGGATTGAGGGAAAGATGAACAGAGAAAAGTACAGAGAAAATCATTGATGAAAACCTGCTCCGGAGCGCTCAGGACCTCAGACTGGGGCGAAGGTTCATCTTCCAACAGGACAACGACCCTAAGCACACAGCCAAGACAACACAGGAGTGGCTTCGGGACAAGTCTCTGAATGTCCTTGAGTGGCCCAGCCAGAGCCTGGACTTAAACCTGATTGAACATCTCTAGAGAGACCTGAAAATAGCTGTGCAGCAACACTTCCCATCCAACCTGACAGAGCTTGAGAGGATCTGCAGAGAAGAATGGGAAGAACTCCACAAATACAGGTGTGCCAAGCTTGTAGTATCAGACCCAAGAAGACTCGGGCTGTATTCACTGCTTCAACAAAGTACTGAGTAAAAGGTCTGAATTCTTATATAAATGTGATATTTCATTATTATGATTTATTTTTAATTTGCAAAAATGTATTGCGTGTAGAACAAATTAATTAATTTTAGAATAAGGCTGTAATGTAACAAAATGTGGGTCAAGGGGTCTGAATACTTTCCGAATGCACTGTACATTACAGCATTTCCCATTCTAAAAGCTATTATTATTATTGTCATTATTATTATCATCTATGTGTATTTTTATAAAACCTGAAAAGACTGGCACTAGTAAGGATTCTTTAAATTGTATAATGGCAGTTATAGTGAGGAAGCAGCCAGTAGAACCTCAACTCATCCCCTCCTGAATGTCTGGTTGTGGTTCCCCTTCACCGGCTCTCTTACCAGGGCCAGGGCCATCTCCTCCCTCTCCTTGGGAGAGAAGAAGCGTCCTCCGTCTCCCCTCTTGCGCTGCATGGCGTGACGGTGACGGGACTCGTGCAGGTATTTCTGCAAAACAGAGACAGACAAATGTTAGTCATTAACAAAAATGTAGAAAATAGTCAAAATAAAGAAAAATAATCTGCATATAGTGGGGTCGCCATTTTAGCATCAGAAACTCCAGGATGAATGAACAGCAGCTCGCAATGTTTTCATCTTCGGTATGCTAGGAACTGTTTATGAGGAAACATTCCCCGACCGACCGAGTCTTACCAGAAGCCACTGTTCGGGTCATTTGAAATATTGAGAAGACATCTGGTTGAATAGCAGAGTCAAGTGTTATGAGATACTCTCCTCATTGTTGGGAAGGGACCTTAAGTAAGCATTTCACTTAGTCTACATCTGTTGTATACTCACTCTCCTCATTGTTGGGAAGGGACCTTAAGTAAGCATTTCACTGTTAGTCTGTTGTTTACGACACATGTGACAAATAACATTAGATTTGAAGCCCTACCCTAACCCAGGCTACTCACCCTCCTCTCTTTGGGGATCTTTCCCTCTTCCTCTAGCTTGGCGCAGGCCTGTCGTCACACACTAACACTAACCCAGGTTACTCACCCTCCTCTCTTTAGGGATCTTGCCCTCAGCCTCCAGCTTGGCGCGGGCCTGTCTTCTCTTCAGGATGCGATGGTACTGTTTAGCGTTGACGTACAGAGGTTCCTCCTCTAACATCTCAGCCCCGGGTAGAGGGATACGCTGCATA
This sequence comes from Oncorhynchus gorbuscha, assembly GCF_021184085.1. NCBI lineage: Eukaryota > Metazoa > Chordata > Actinopteri > Salmoniformes > Salmonidae > Oncorhynchus > Oncorhynchus gorbuscha. The sequence goes on from NC_060175.1 coordinate 100,677,536, forward strand.
GCAGGCACCGCACCTCCACTAGGCATCATCTAGCAGGGAGAGACAAACACAAACACACACATGGCATGTGCCTGACAAGAGACAATTCTTTCCAATAAAACACCCCCATACCATAGAGATTGTGTAATATCTAATTCACTGGCAAATACCTTACTGAGTCTAGGTAAGAATGATGTGTGTGCGAATTCATTTTGGGCTCTAATAACCAGGAAATGACACACTACAGCCTCTGCAATAACCAGGCAACGGCACACTACAGCCTCTGCACACTACAGCCTCTGCAATAACCAGGCAACGGCACACTACAGCCTCTGCAACGACACACTACAGCCTCTGCAACGACACACTACAGCCTCTGCAACGGCACACTACAGCCTCTGCAACGGCACACTACAGCCTCTGCAACGGCACACTACAGCCTCTGCAACGGCACACTACAGCCTCTGCAACGGCACACTACAGCCTCTGCAACGGCACACTACAGCCTCTGCAACGGCACACTACAGCCTCTGCAACGGCACACACACTACAGCCTCTGCAACGAACAGGAGATAACAGACCCGCTGATCCAACCCCCTCAGTGATCTAGGTAACAGGATGTCTGGGTGTATCTGCGGGGGGTGGGGGGGGGGGGCCTTACCATGACCATGCCACCGGTGTTCATCATGTTGCCTGAGACTGGCAGGGTGACGGTCACGGTGCCCTGCTGTCCACTGTTGGTAGTGGTGGTGTTGGCGCCCCCTGTCTGTACCATCTGGGCCCCCGTCAGACTGCCTGCTGGGATGGTGATCATTCCTGGGGAGAAAAAGGCTCCTTATCACCACCACCATCACCATTACTATAGTCATCAGATTGACATTTCACTCACGGCACCAGCAGGTACAGTATGTGACGGCATTTAACTAACATCTTTTGAGAATGTACAGAACGTATATTACTGGAAGTGTGTGTGTGTTTTGTGTGCGTGTGTGTGTGTGTGTGTGTGTGTTGCACACGTTCGTATCTGTGCAAATGTATTGGTCGTGAACATAGATTTGCAGATGTTATCACAGGGGCAAATAAAGTAAATAAAGTGTGTGTGTTTGTGTAATGTAAACAAACCCTGTTGCAGGACGGTGCCGTCTGCATTGACCGGCTGGTAGACGATGGTCTGTCCGTCAGCCGTCTGCGCCAGCTGCTGGCCCTGCTGCAACTGGATCTGCTGGCCCTGTAGGAACACCCCGGAACACACAGGACTGGGTCATATATGACTACAGGTAAAGTACGTAGCATGAGCCTTGGCTTGTGCGAACTGGAACGGCTCATAGGAGTAGGAACCCATCTCCTGTTGCTGTAGCGTGAGACAACTTGATGTATAAGAACAGGACCTTACACACACACACACACACACACACACACACACACACACACACACACACACACACACCCCCCAATTTTTTACATCTGTGTGGGTAACGGATGTGAAACCGCTAGCTAGTTAGTGGTGGGGCGCGCTAAATAGCGTTTCAATCGGTCACGTCACTTGCTCTGAGACCTTGAAGTAGTGGTTCCCCCTTGCTCTGCAAGGGCCGCGGCTTTTGTGGAGCGATGGTTAACGATGGTTCGAGGGTGACTGTTGTTGATGTGTGCAGAGGGTCCCTGGTTCTCGCCCGGGTATGGGCGAGGGGACAGTCTAAAGTTATACTGTTACATGTGCAGTTTGAAGGGAGTTGCTAACTAGCGCAGTTGCCAACTAGCATTAGCATAATGACTGTCAGTCTATGCTAGCAGATAGCGCAATGACTAAGTTTATGGGTAACGCTAGTCAGCATTGGCTCACAAAACGACCTCGAACTTCCTTCTGGGGAAGTAGATAGTGGGCTTCGTTGCCAAAAATCCAGAAGATTCCCTATAAATAACGCCTCAATTGGAAAGGAATTACAGAAAGAGCCACTCCTGACCCTACATACAGGAACACACAGTACGGGGCCACTCCTGACCCTACATACAGGAACACACAGTACGGGGGCCACTCCTGACCCTACATACAGGAACACACAGTACGGGGGCCACTCCTGACCCTACATACAGGAACACACAGTACGGGGCCACTCCTGACCCTACATACAGGAACACACAGTACGGGGCCACTCCTGACCCTACATACAGGAACACACAGTACGGGGCCACTCCTGACCCTACATACAGGAACACACAGTACGGGGCCACTCCTGACCCTACATACAGGAACACACAGTACGGGGCCACTCCTGACCCTACATACAGGAACACACAGTACGGGGCCACTCCTGACTCTACATACAGGAACACACAGTACGGGGCCACTCCTGACCCTACATACAGGAACACACAGTACGGGGCCACTCCTGACCCTACATACAGGAACACACAGTACGTGTGTGTGTGTGTGTGTGTGTGTGTGTGTGTGTGTGTGTGTGTGTGTGTGTGTGTGTGTGTGTGTGTGTGTGTGTGTGTGTGTGTGTGTGTGTGTGTGTGTGTGTGTGTGTGTGTGTGTGTGTGTGTGTGTGTGTGTGTGTGTGTACCTGGTTCTGTCCGGCTGTGATGGCTTGTTGTGGCTGTTGGATGATGATCTGTTGGGTTTGACCCTGCTGTCCCCCGAGCTGTAACATCTGTCCGCCCTGCAGCTGGATCTGCTGTCCCCCTAGATGGATCGTCTGGCCGTTCTGCAGCTGGATCTGCTGTCCACCCTGCAGCTGAATCTGACAGTGTAACATGGTCAGATGATAGCTTTGTGTTCATAATATCATTTCCAACTCCTGAATCTGGCTCAAAGAAATATGATTACTAGAATGGGAAAAGCCACTAAGACCACTGCAATTTGACTGCATCCTCATTGAATGGGTTCTACTTAATATATTTCTATGTTTTTCTTTTTCTTCTTCTTCATTCCATTCCTCACCTGTTGTAGTCCCTGTCCTCCAGACACAGGCACTTGCATGATGGTCTGTCCCTGTCCCCCACCCATAGCCTGCACCATGATGGGTTGCCCTGACGACGTGATCAACTGCCCTCCGCTCACCTGCACCATCAGCGGCTGACCCTGGACCTGTGTGGGGAGGGGAGGGAGGGGTGTGGTTAAGTTCATTGCTTTATTTGTTTTGAAATTTGTCAATAAAAATTATCCTATGTATAGCGTCCTATAAAGTAACCGTTTCATGGCTTAGCGAGAGTTCCATAGAATGACATGCCATTCAGGCGTATGAATGGACATTTCTGACAAAGCATTATTGATTACAGGAAATATAATGATAAATACACACACACAAATACACACACAGAATGGAGCCAGCTCTTCGAGTTGACACTACGCGGAAAACAGAGTCAAATACGATGAACAACAAGATGGCCCCGAATTATTGTTTCCAAAATGTTAATACCTCCATTAAAAAGGAGTTACAACGCAGTTCAGAACAGCGATAGCCTAATTAGCATGCTAGCGGTGGTCAGGGCACTGAGATGGGTGGGTGGACGAGGGTCATGCAAGTACACTGTGACGCTGAGTGACAGTCAGGCCGGCGGTCACACCACTACCTGGAGTGTCTGCAACTGCTGGCCAGAGGCCGTCATTACGGCCGCCTCGGTCTGCAGCTGCACTGCAGTCACTGTGCCCTGAGCCTGCAGACAAGGCAGCATACAAAGTTGGATCACTCTGAGCAAGGCGAGGAACAGAGTCGCTCATCTTGATCACATCACCGAGTAGATGTATTTGGGGAAGCAAGGCGATGTTGATATCAGTGATTCTGCATAACAAGTGACGCCTCGTCCCAGAGAGGTGTAACAAGAGACGCCTCGTCCCAGAGAGGTGTAACAACAGACGCCTCGTCCCAGAGAGGTGTAACAAGAGACGCCTCATCCCAGAGAGGTGTAACAAGAGACGCCTCATCCCAGAGAGGTGTAACAATTGTTTGATAATATAAGCAGTATAATTGCATTTCCATGTAAAGTCTCACATGAGCAATAACAAGTGAAATTCACCAAATTGCGAGTCAAATGAAAGCTAATATATATAAGGCATATATTCATTTCTTTTTAACCACTTTCCAACCTAAAAATGAGGACTAAACAAAGGCTTTGATTTCTGGTCAAACAGATGAAAAAGAGCCTTAGAAAACTAGCATCCAGCATTATACATCTAGCATCTAGCATAACATTTAGCATCTAGCATAACATCTAGAATCTAGCATAACATCTAGAATAACATCTAGCATAACATCTAGAATCTAGCATAACATCTAGCATCAAGCATAACATCTAGAATAACATCTAGCATCTAGCATTATACATCTAGCATCTTGCATAACATTTAGCATCTAGCATAACATCTAGAATAACACCTAGCATAACATCTAGAATAAAATCCAGCATAACATTTTTGGGTGACCCGACCAAATTCACATAGAAATGTGTGTTATAGATCTGTCATTCTCATTGAAAACAAGTCATGAGGTGGTAGATCAGTTCTGTGTGTGCTATTTCTATGCTTCCCATTCTTAAAAGTTGCGTTTTTTGCATCTTTTACTTTCGGTTTTTGTACACCAGGTTCAAACAGCTAAAGATACAATATTTTTAGTTATTGAAAATATATTTCCCAGCAGTTTAGATGGTACAATGAATCTCTACACTATACATGCTTTTTGTGTCACATGACCTGAAATTAGGCAAACTACTAGAATTTCAGCAACCAGGAAATGGCAGTCAATCTTAGAATAATTTTAAAAATTAAAATTCTAGAAGACAATCAATCACAGTGCCAATAATTGCTTCTAATACACTCGAGGTATGTACACTACATGACCAAAAGTATGTGGACACCTGCTCTTCGAACATCTCATTCCGAAATCATGGGCATTAATATGGAGTTGTTTCCCCCCCCCCCGTTTGCTGCTATAACAGCGGTGTCATTCGATTATTGCGGACTGTTTGAAATTCAGTGTATTTGACCTTTTAAATTGTATGACAAATTTGATTTAGAGGTCAAGATATATATTGTTAAATCCCCCATAAACGTTAAAAAAAAATCTAGATATGATTTTAAGGATCAACTGATTTAGAGGTTTGAACATGAATGAATTCAAACCAGCAGAAGCTCATAGTAGATAGTTACCCACCTGTTGTTGTATCTGTCCATTGGATGTCTGCACGACTATCTGCTCCCCAGTCGAGGTGGTGGCGGTGGTGTACTCCATGGTCAGCTAGTCACTCCCTGTTATTATCACTTCCTGTTATAGCCACTTCCTGTTAAGTACAGAGTTTTGTCAATAAAATGTGAAGCAGGTTGGGGATGTCAATACCAAGGTTATGGTCACAAAAGCAATAATAGCCTATGACAGTGTTTTCCCAATATTAATTTAGCAGCGGAGGCCTCATTGTTGCCACTGCTGCAATTTTTAAAAATGTAGTCATATATGTTTCTGCCAAGACGTTATTTTAAATTGATAGTTGTTGGCTCAATGACTGGAGGTCTATAGGAACAGGTAGCATGTAATTGCTAACGTTAGTGGCAATGAAACACCATTTTCCAACAGCATGCTAGCAATAGATAGAACAATGAGCCAGATATTTCACCGGAAAATCCGGTTGCCGTTTCCACTCACCACCAAATATGGGGATGAGGGGAAGCCCAGTGGCCAGCAGTGGGAGAAGATGGACTTGGGTCGACATTTAGCAAATGTTCTCCTCAATTAAATATTTTGATGTCAATGCAGTTTTCAAAAAGTGGACTACATTTTGTAGACTTTACAAAAGTAAAAAAAATTTTTTTTTAAAGGATTGTTTAAAAGGAGTGCAAGGGTGAATTGAGTTTTTGCACACGTGCACTTCACAGAGTAGGCGTTCTCTGATGGAAATGTGCACATAAAATGCTAGAAAATGCCAAAAAGATCTTGCTAGCTCGTGCTTGGCTCTGCCCACCTCCGTGCTTGGCTCTGCCCACTGTGTTTCATTTCATTTTAAATCCGTCAAGCACAACGTGACTTTTATCAATATATTTGCCCCCCCCAAAATTAGATGCTAAAGTGGCTGTCAAAATTAACTAAAAATGCCATGAGGACGAGACTGCCGAACGGAGGCAAAGGTTAAACAAAATATCTGGATTAACTATATACATTTTAGCTACATGTAGTAATGAATAAATTGGCCCCAAAAAAATTAAATGGACAATTCTGTGAACTGTAGTAACAAATACAGTGTTGATCAGATGAAGCAACATCAACAATAGAGAATATGTCAATAGAAAGACCCTTGGTAATAACCAGGTCCAGAGTATGGCTGTAGTTATGGCTGGGCCCAGTAGAAAGACCCTTGGTAATAACCAGGTCCAGAGTATGGCTGTAGTTATGGCTGGGCCCAGTAGAAAGACCCTTGGTAATAACCAGGTCCAGAGTATGGCTGTAGTTATGGTTGGGCCCAGTAGAAAGACCCTTGGTAATGACCAGGTCCAGAGTATCTGTGGTTATGGCTGGGCCCAATAGAAAGACCCTTGGTAATAACCAGGTCCAGAGTATGGCTGTAGTTATGGCTGGGCCCAGTAGAAAGACCCTTGGTAATAACCAGGTCCAGAGTATGGCTGTAGTTATGGCTGGGCCCAATAGAAAGACCCTTGGTAATAACCAGGTCCAGAGTATGGCTGTAGTTATGGCTGGGCCCAGTAACATTTTGGATAAAGTCCATAGAGGGGCACTACTCAGTTTACATGTTGATGTACAGAGTAATTAAATCCTTTAGCAGCATTTGGTTAGGGGTGAGAAAAAAAATACTGCTGCAACAAGAGTGCCTAAACATTCAGGATTAGCATTTAGCCACAGGTGGTTGAAAAGTGTGTTTCATAAGGAAACTATGCATATATTGTCACATTAAAAGGAGGAAATCGAAGCTTATCCAGCCTGAATGGAGAACGTTTTAGATACGAATGTATTGCCGGCTGCATACAATGCGTTTAGACAGCAACATGAAACGACTCAGCATCGCCATCTGCCGACCATAGGATGCAGAATGGCCTGCATACAACAAACACCATGCAGCAAATCAATACAAAAGAAAGCTACATTTTGTCGAAGGGCATATTGTTGCGCCGAGTTTTGTCTCGTCTTTGTTCTAGCTAGTTAACCATTACTGTAGCCTACCAAACCTTCAGTATTTGTTTGATACTGCTGCTAGCAAAACGTGTCGCTAGGTACTGTACACCGCTAACGTTAGTTAGCTTGAAAAAAAGGCGGAAAATATGATCTTAGTTAGCTAACTGGATAGTTTACTAGCTAGCAAGTAAAACAACTACGATAGTCTGTAGAAAGTCTCACATGCTGAGCGGAGGCATGTTGGAAATGCATGTATGTTTGGGTATAACACTGGCTTGATTACAAAAAAAAAACGACACCATTAATTATTGGCTTCATTCAAACGCAACGTTGCATTTATCGTGCAACTCTTATCTCGGTCACGCCAGTTGACTAGCAAGCAAATTCGTTTCTATTAACACCACGCTGAAATCATTAATAAGAGTTCGTCATTTAAACATTCGATTCCTGTATTTTGTAGCGTTTAGTAATTTGGTTGGTCAATGACAAACCAATCCGTGCCTTCAATCGGACTTCTCTTACCGTGTCTCCGCTGTCCGGTATCCCTCTGATTGGCTCCAGTACAGGGTTCTAAAGCCCAATCACCAAAGTGAGCGAACAAAATGGCGCAAATGGACAAAAAAAAACAACAGCGATGCCGAAGAGACGCATGTGATCTTTTAGACGAAGATTGACGAAAATGGCCGATCTGTCACCCGGTATTTATTTTAGTATGTCATCTCTAACAAGCGTTACCACTGCATAAATTCGTTTATTTGTATGCATCAATATCAATGCATTTAGGAAAATAATAGTTTGTGGTCTGGTATTTTCGACCAAGTAGAGACCTTTTTAAAATGTATTTTTATATCCCGCTCCAGTAGATGGCAGTGTGTGCAGATGTAGACTGTAGAATGTTTGCGGAAGTGCCACATTGTTTCCACGAGATAAGCAAGCATAGCCAGATATTTTTAAACAAATTATATTTATTTGGTTCAATAACATTGTTAATTCCGTCTATCCATGTTAGCTAGACACCTGGTTGTTGAACACGTTGTGATATGTTACATGGATGTAAATTAGCGGAAAGGAGTATGCACTAGATATCTAAGGCGTTCGGCTCAGTATACTAGCGAAGGTTACATTCCATTGCACTGGGGTTACCTTTTTTAGCTAGATCCGATCAGGGGGAAAAAAATCTGCCAGATTTAGAGTTTTGTTCAAGTAGTGTCTGGTAACCAGTGGTGAGCCTTCAGGTCTCCCTGATAGCCTCAAAGCTTGGCGCACTGTCACTGAACCACAGTGTCTACATGCAATCGGCGATGCCTGGATGAAACAGGCAGACACACAGGGCCAAGGCCCACATAGACAGTGGGCGGGAGGAGAGGTTTGAATAAGAGATGGGTGATGTAGGTGACAAGGTCCAGACTGGGGCTCAGTTGAGAAACAGCGATCCTAAAAACTGAACCATAGGCATAGCCTGGTCCCACGTCTGTTTAAGCGATCATTCTGACAACCACCGTGAGGCAGTTGGTGACGAAAAAACATCTGGGACCACCAGGCCATTGAAGGGTGCCTATCCTAATGTAGGATACCTGTTACTGTAGCAGAATGACATGTTGATGTTTTTTCAATTTTTAATTTTACCTTTATTTAACTAGGCAAGTCAGTTAAGAACAAATTCTTATTTACAATGACAGCCTAGGAACAGTGGGTTAACTGCCTGTTCGGGGGCAGAACGACAGATTTGTACCTTGTCAGCTCAGGGGTTTGAACTTGCAACCTTCCGGTTCCTAGTCCAACACTAACCACTAGGCCACCCTGCTGCCCCATGTGTTGGTTAAAAGCACTGTCACAATGGTAGCTTACATGGTACACTAGCCACTTTCACACCGTCAGTGATCAGTCCACACTCCATCTAAGATGATAAATATGATATTAAGTCATCACTCCACACACTCTAGGCCTAATGCCTACAGTCACCTTCCCGGTTCTCAGTGAAGGGAAGAGGAGACAGGATGGTTAAGTACCATATAGTCAGGAAACAGCTGACTGAGTCTAAAGCTCCAGAGAGGAGGCTGAGCTGGGACACCATGTAGTAGATCAGGTGAGGCAAGGGTGAAATGTTACTCAATAGTCAGAAATAAATGTAATGTGTATGACATGTTTGATTGTCTGTTAGGTAGAAGAGAGTCATGTTAGAAATAAAGCTATCTGCAACTTTGAATGTTCTGCCTGAAAAGACTGACCACACCGATGACTCAATGACTGCACCCCAGGTATCTGAAGCAGGAGCTACCAGAGGAATGGACCGTTGGCCATCTGGCCGAGGGCTTCTCCTTGCATCGTGACATCTTCCTCAGAGTCCTCCAGAGCAAGTTCACCCCCACCCCAGAGAGGAAAGCGAAACAGGACTCCAGCGTGTGGGCCAGGCTGAGACAGCAGGCCATACCTGGAGGTGGGACAGGGTTGGCAACGGGCCCTACCTGGGGATGGAGGAACAGAGGGACAGGGTAGGCAGCAGGTCTTACCCAGGGATGGAGGAACAGGGGGACTGGGTAGGCAGCAGGTCTTACCCAGGGGTGGAGGAACAGGGGGACTGGGTAGGCAGCAGGTCTTACCCAGGGGTGGAGGAACAGGGGGACTGGGTAGGCAGCAGGTCTTACCCAGGGATGGAGGAACAGGGGGACAGGGTAGGCAGCAGGTCTTACCCGGGGGTGGAGGAACAGGGGACTGGGTAGACAGCAGGTCTTACCCGGGGTGGAGGAACAGAGGGACAGGGTAGGCAGCAGGTCTTACCCAGGGGTGGAGGAACAGGGGGACTGGGTAGGCAGCAGGTCTTACCCAGGGGTGGAGGAACAGGGGGACTGGGTAGGCAGCAGGTCTTACCCGGGGTGGAGGAACAGGGGGACTGGGTAGGCAGCAGGTCTTACCCGGGGTGGAGGAACAGGGGGACAGGGTAGGCAGCAGGTCTTACCCGGGGTGGAGGAACAGGGGGACAGGGTAGGCAGCAGGTCTTACCCGGGGTGGAGGAACAGGGGGACAGGGTAGGCAGCAGGTCTTACCCGGGGTAGACAAACAGGGGACAGGGTAGGCAGCAGGTTTTACCCGGGGTGGAGGAACAGGGGGACAGGGTAGGCAGCAGGTTTTACCCGGGGTGGAGGAACAGGGGAACAGGGTAGGCAGGGTCTTACCCGGGGTGGAGGAACAGGGTAGGCAGCAGGTCTTACCCGGGGTGGAGGAACAGGGTAGGCAGCAGGTCTTACCCGGGGTGGAGGAACAGGGTAGGCAGCAGGTCTTACCCGGGGGTAGAGGAACAGGGGGACAGGGTAGGCAGCAGGTCTTACCCGGGGGTGGAGGAACAGGGGGACAGGGTAGGCAGCAGGTCTTACCCGGGGTGGAGGAACAGGGGGACAGGGTAGGCAGCAGGTCTTACCCGGGGTGGAGGAACAGGGGGACTGGGTAGGCAGCAGGTCTTACCCGGGGTGGAGGAACAGGGGGACTGGTTAGGCAGCAGGTCTTACCCGGGGTGGAGGAACAGGGGGACAGGTTAGGCAGCAGGTCTTACCCGGGGTGGAGGAACAGGGGGACAGGGTAGGCAGCAGGTCTTACCCGGGGGTAGAGGAACAGGGGGACAGGGTAGGCAGCAGGTCTTACCCGGGGGTGGAGGAACAGGGGGACAGGGTAGGCAGCAGGTCTTACCCGGGGGTGGAGGAACAGGGGGACAGGGTAGACAGATGGGAACGGTGTTATCAGAGGAGGAACTAATGCGGTCTACAAAGCCCTGGCCTGTGCTACAGAATGGAAAATAGTTCATTTTCTTCTGAGGGAAACTTCCTGTACAGAATCTGAAGTTGAGATGTTTATAGTTTGCATATTACTGCATTACAGAGAAATCTTCAATCTTTATTTAAAGATGACAGACTGATAATGTCACATTATTTACCATTCATCTGTTAAGGTTTGATTTTACATTCTTGTATCAAGTTGGTTTTCTGAACATTAACAAAATAAAATCTACTCATATATATATATATATATATATGAGCAGAAAACTTAAAGGAACAAGTTGATTTATTAGTCAATAACCCAAAGCAAAATCACCTCAAATATATTGAACTACACAGCAGATACAAAGATGTAACGATTCCAGAACTTTCTCACATTGCATTATAACTTTATACAGCTATTTTAAAATCTAATAAAGATGTCACCTTTCAAATCTCAATACATAAAACCTTCATGATTTAAATATGAATTAATCATTCAGAACAAGTGTCTTCCTCGTGTTTTAGCAGCTACAGTATGTGTTGGCTTGGTTCTGCCAATTGAAATTTTTTAGCTAATTATTTCAATCCTGTGCAAATGTGGCTACAGTAATGTACAAACCAAACACCAAATATAGGTTGGATGAAACATTGCATTTGTCTGTTTCACAATGGACAAATAAAGCTGTATTGCATGATCAGGGAGTAAAATTAAATTGGGTTATGTTGTTCCCATTGCATTATGGGTAGAGGAGAAGTCTGAGGACTATTCTACAAAACAGGGTAGTTGGTATTGCAGGTCAACATGTAACGTCTTATTGGTTTGAATTCAAGGAATGTAATCATTAAAATTGCTCTTACATAGTTAGCCAATCTAGGGGTGTGTCGTCGTCGTCCCCCTCCCCCCCAGGACAGACCCTCCTAGACAGACCCTACCCTTCCTAGACAGACCCTACTAGACATACCCCTCTACGAGAGACCCTACTAGACAGCCCTTACTAGACAGACCCTCCTCCTTCCTAGACAGACTCTACCCCCTCTACTAGACAGACCCTACTAGACAGACCCGCCCCCCCACACACACACTGGACAGACCCTACCCCCTCTACTAGACACTTTACAAGCATTTGTGTCTGTGACCAATAAAATGTGATTTGATTTGTATAACCATCCACACAATAAGTTACATTACTGCACTCAAAATCAATCAGATCATTCTAAATAAATACCAGTTCACCATGTAAAGGGACGTAGAAGACGACAGAACAGAGAGGAAGAGGAAAGGATGGCGCAACAAATGTTTTAAAACGGCAAACTATTGAGAGAGAGAGATCATGTGACTCCACGGTATTTAAAGTAGCCTAGTTCAAAAGGGAAGCGATCATTAGCGCCTGGTTTTTTCCAACATTCAAGCCTACAAGAAGTGTTAATTTAGCTGTCAGGTGTATACTCCCAGTTAGAAGGACCCTAGTTTCCCAAGGCCATCGTTCCAAATGGGTTTCCGAGGCTAGAATGACCCTAGTCTCCCAAGGCCATCGTTCCAAATGGGTTTCCGAGGCTAGAATGACCCTAGTCTCCCGAGGCTAGAATGACCCTAGTCTCCCAAGGCCATCGTTCCAAATGGGCTTCCGAGGCTAGAATGACCCTAGTCTAGGTGAAACTTAAGTCAATGACATTTTTCAGGTAATGTGGTGACCACAATAAAATGTGTAATTCAGTAGTATTAGCTCATCATATTAAGATACGAGCGTACAGTACATACAGACAAGAGGTCTGTTCTACACACTGAAAACAGACACGCCAGTGGCAAAACTGCTAGACATCCATACAACATTGTTAAGCTTTATAAAATAATTTCTTCTAACAAAAATGGCTTCGTTAAAGATGTCCAGATCTATGTGACAGTTATTACATTTCAAAAAAAAAAAAAAGTGTCCTTAGCGCCTGTGTTTACATTCGATTGATTCCTATATAGTCCTTCCTTCACATTGGGGTCTACTTTCACTAGTGTAGGATTAGCTCAACATATTAAACATCATTTGTGTAGAGAAATGAGGATGCATGAGGTGAATAGCTTTTTGTATACTACATCCCCCCCCCCCTGACTCAAACTAAACAGACATTTTTTTATACTGCTTTAGGCAGTCACAACTGCATACAATGTTTAGATAAACTTATTCTATTGTTCTAATATAGCCAAATCATAACTTGAATTTAAAAAAAAACGATGCATGATTTAGAAGGTGAATGTTTGAGTTAGGTACACAATTCTCATGTTAGGATTAATCCCTTTAGTTTAGAGGAGGAGGTTGATTCCTACTATGAAAGCTTAGCGTGTTGATACAGTGGATCTAAACATGTTATTGCTATCCAACTTTAAATGCTTATAAATATTTCCACTTGCATCTTATCATTTAGGCAAAATAGTTTTAAAAAATAGTTAAGAAATAGGGTGGCTTGGTAGAGTAATTTTACCAAGCCACAGTAACTAACTACAACCCATTTACCATAGTCCCAACCCCGAATCACATCAATGAAAAATCTTTATGTAAGTGCAGGGGAGGGGAAAACAAGGACATGTCTTCAATAGAAACGAATACGTAATATTTCCCAAGATCCCCAGTCCAAAGCAATGGGAGAGGCATGTATAACCCGTAATGTCATCATGGTGCTGTTTACGGTCACTTGTTTTGAAGAGTCTAGCTACAGTAGATATTAAGAGAAGCTCCCAAAGACATTAAAACGGCTTCTAAAACAACAGTTCCATGATTCCAGATTCACCAGCATTCCAGAACCAACACACCATTCTATCCCAACAGAAAAGGAACTCTGAGAATACATTTTCTTTTTTTAAATCAACCATAACAACCCGACTGGACCTCTGCTCTCCTGCTGAATTCTGGCTGTGTCTCACTCAGATCACAAAGCCTCATTGGATACCTCACTGATGAGAGCTGCACTGGAACAACTCTCCGCCAGGCGCTGGAAGGTCAGGGGTTAGAGGTCAAGGGTCATGGTGGAGGGAGGGAAAGAGGAAGTAGCAGGAGTCGAAGGAGAGAACAGCAGCAGCGAGCCTCTGGTTGTACAGATAGAAGAAACGTGTTCTTCGATGTAGAGCAGTGAGCCTCAGGACAGACCGGAGACTAGATTCCTCTTGTAGCTGCAGGAGTCTCTGGGTTGTAAAGGACAGACAGGAGATGAGTAGGTCCTCTTGTAGCTGCAGGAGTCTCTGGGTTGTAAAGGACAGACAGGAGACGAGTAGGTCCTCTTGTAGCTGCAGGAGTCTCTGGGTTGTAAAGGACAGACAGGAGACGAGTAGGTCCTCTTGGGAGCTGCATGTTCAACCTTTTACTCCAGAAGATCCTACAGAAGCACAGAGAACAAAAACATTTCTATGGAAGTGGACTTTTCACAGGAAAGGACTAGAGAAAACACTGAGGCAATGGAGAGACGGCCATTCCCATACCAAAGTATTGACCTATATTGTATCTGTTGAGTACGTGCTAAGGACACACAAATAACCAATGAAAAAGGACGTGCAAGTGTTTTCATGGTAACATTACCTCGTCTGAATCGTCGTGGAAGTCGGCCATGTTTCTGGTCTGAGTGAAGTTGCTGTCTAGGGGTTCGTCTAGTCCCTGGGCCTCAGCATGCTGCTGTAGGACAGAGTAGCTGTGTACCAGGAACCTGGGGGAGCCAATCAAAACACAGATACACTGAGCCCCTTAAACCCCTTTCACATGATTGTTGTGCCAGAAACTAGGGTGCATGAGTAACCGGCTTAGTATAGCTTGGCTCGGATCATTAGAAGCTCTCTACAGCTCTCCCCTAAACTACTGATCAGCCTCTTTGCTCTCTGCACTGCTTTGTGGATGTAGTGCCTTCGGGAAGTATTCAGGCCACTCAAGGACCTTCAGAGACTTGTCCCGAAGCCACTCCTGCATTGTTTTGGCTGTGTGCTTAGGGTCGTTGTCCTGTTGGAAGGTGAACTTTCACCCCAGACTGAGGTCTTGAGCAGGTTTTCATCAAGGATCTCTCTGTACTTTGCTCCATTCATCTTTGTCTCGATTCTGACTAGTCTCCCAGTCCCTGCCACTGAAAAACATCCCCACTGCATAATGCTGCCACCATCTTGTTTCACCGTAGGGATGGTGCCAGTTTTCCTCCAGATGTGACGCTTGGCATTCAGGCCACAGAGTTCCATCTTGCTTTCATCAGACCAGATAATCTGGTTTCTCATGGTATGAGTCCTTTAGGTGTCTTTAAGGCAAATTCCAAGCGGGCTGTCATGTGCCTTTTACTGAGGAGTGGCTTCCGCCTGATTGGTGGAGTGCTGCAGAGACGGATGTCCTTCTGGAAGTTTCTCCCATCTCCACAGAGGAAATCTAGAGCTCTGTCAGAGTAACTACCGGGTTCTTGGCCACCTCCCTGACCAAGGCCCTTCTCCCCAGATTGCTCAGTTTGGCTGGGAGGCCAGCTCTAGGATGAGTCTGTGGTTCCAAACTTCTTCCATTTAAGAATGATGGAGGCCACTGTGTTCTTGGGGACCTTCAATGCTGCAGAAATGTTTTGGTACCCTTCCTCGGATGTATTGCCTCGATACAATCCTGTCTCGGAGCTGTACGGACAATTCCTTCGAAACTCATGACCTGGTTTTTGCTCTGACATGCACTGTCAACTGTTGGACCTTATATAGACAGGTGTTTGCCTTTCTAAATCATGTCCAATCAATTGAATTTACCACAGGTGGACTCCAGTCAAGTTGTAGAAACATCTGAAGGATGATCAATGGAAACAGGATGCACCTGAGCTCAATTTCGAGTCTCGCAGCAAAGGGTCTGAATACTTATGTAAATAAGGTATTATTATTATTATTATCAGTTATACATTTGTAAAAATACAAAAAAAATACATTTTTTTTATCACTTTGTCATTATGTGGTTTTGTGTGTAGATTGATGACGATTTTATTTATTTAATCCATTTTAGAATAAGTCTAACGTAACTAAATGTGGAAAAAATCTAGCGGTCTGAATACTTTCCAAATGCATACCTGGTTACAACTGGACATACAGATCTAAAACAACATAATGAATCATAAAAACAGCTCTACTGACCTGATCCAAAACAACATAATGAATCATAAAAACAGCTCTACTGACCTGATCTAAAACAACATAATGAATCATAAAAACAGCTCTACTGTCCTGATCTAGAAACATAATGAATCATAAAAACAGCTCTACTGTCCTGATCTAGAAACATAATGAATCATAAAAACAGCTCTACTGACCTGATCTAAAAACATAATGAATCATAAAAACAGCTCTACTGTCCTGATCTAGAAACATAATGAATCATAAAAACAGCTCTACTGACCTGATCTAAAACAACATAATGAATCATAAAAACAGCTCTACTGACCTGATCTAAAACAACATAATGAATCATAAAAACAGCTCTACTGACCTGATCTAAAACAACATAATGAATCATAAAAACAGCTCTACTGACATGATCTAAAACAACATAATGAATCATAAAAACAGCTCTACTGACCTGATCTAAAACAACATAATGAATCATAAAAACAGCTCTACTGACCTGATCTAAAACAACATAATGAATCATAAAAACAGCTCTACTGACCTGATCTAAAACAACATAATGAATCAAAAACAGCTCTACTGTCCTGATCTAAAACATAATGAATCATAAAAACAGCTCTACTGACCTGAAACATAATGAATCATAAAAACAGCTCTACTGACCTGATCTAAAACAACATAATGAATCATAAAAACAGCTCTACTGACCTGAAACATAATGAATCATAAAAACAGCTCTACTGACCTGATCTAAAACATCATAATGAATCATAAAAACAGCTCTACTGACCTGATCTGATACATAATGAATCATAAAAACAGCTCTACTGAACTGATCTAAAACATAATGAATCATAAAAACAGCTCTACTGACCTGATCTAAAACATAATGAATCATAAAAACAGCTCTACTGACCTGATCTAAAACATAATGAATCATAAAAACAGCTCTACTGACCTGATCTAAAACATAATGAATCATAAAAACAGCTCTACTGACCTGATCTAAAACATAATGAATCATAAAAACAGCTCTACTGACCTGATCTAAAACATAATGAATCATAAAAACAGCTCTACTGACCTGATCTAAAACATAATGAATCATAAAAACAGCTCTACTGACCTGATCTAAAACATAATGAATCATAAAAACAGCTCTACTGACCTGATCAAAACATAATGAATCATAAAAACAGCTCTACTGACCTGATCTAAAACATAATGAATCATAAAAACAGCTCTACTGACCTGCCACCGCAGACATACTTCTTGACGATGAGGACCCCAGCTATGATTGCGAGCAGCACAATGATTAAAACAGTCACTATGATGGGTGCAGAGCTGGACAGATGGCCGTCCATCTGTAGGAGCGGAGAGATACAGAGAGAGATAGAGATAGTAGAGAAAGAAAGTCATGTTAACATTACTACTGACAGTGGTGCAGCATCACCTCCATAGTCATGTTGAAGTGGTCAATTATTACATAACAGGACCAATGAGATCCATTGGTAGTCTGGGGAGTTTTGACTCCACCCCCAGCAGGCTAAACTGGTTGATAGAACGTCATTATGACCCAATTCAACTGGATGTAATTGACTGCTTTTCTGCTAGGAGTCAAAACACACCAGATCACCAATGGATTATGGTCCATCGTAGACCAGGACCAATGAGATTCACTAACATATATTTCTACTAACCAGTAGTTCCTGAGGTCCCAGCAGATCACTGACACACCTCTTACTGAGGTCGATCTCTTTTCTCTCCGGCTGTTTTCCTCCCTCACACTTATCCCCGGGGATCTTCCTATAGCTGTGGACCATGAGGACATGCTTAGTAGTCAGTCGTGTATCTTAATCTTGTTTATTGTTTACTCCATGTGTAACTCTGTGTTGCTGTCTGTTCACACTGCTATGCTTTATCTTGGCCAGGTCGCAGTTGTAAATGAGAACTTGTTCTCAACTTGACTACCTGGTGAAATAAAGGTGAAATAATAAAATTAAAATAAATAAAAAATGGAGGTAATGGAGGGGGTTTGGTGAGCCACACTTGTGTGATGAGTAGCTTTGTCTGAGACTTGGAAGGCTTGTGTTAGCATCCCCAAGCTAATGCCTAGGCTTTCACTCAGTGGGCTAACACGGTCTCGTTATGCACAGGAGACCCAGGTTGGAACACAGAGACTAAAGCCTTACCCTTTAGTCTGCAGCAGCTCCTCCTTGCCTTGCAGACAGAACTCCAGAAGGTGACCCTTCAGGTCCGGCTGCTCCACACACTCAGAGCTGTTCTCTTTACGATAGTACCCAAAGTCACTAAAGGTGGGGCAGCGTGGAGCAGGTTAAACAAGGACAGACCGGGTGAGACCGGGACAGAGACAAACAGGATGGGAGAGAGGGACAGACCGGGAGGGAGGGACAGAGACAAACAGGATGGGAGAGACAGAGCGGGAGGGAGGGACAGACCGGGACAGAGACAAACAGGATGGGAGAGACAGAGCGGGAGGGAGGGACAGACCGGGTGAGACCGGGACAGAGACAAACAGGATGGGAGATACAGAGCGGGAGGGAGGGACAGACCAGGACAGAGACAAACAGGATGGGAGAGACAGAGCGGGAGGGAGGGACAGACCGGGACAGAGACAAACAGGATGGGAGAGACAGAGCGGGAGGGAGGGACAGACCGGGTGAGACCGGGACAGAAACAAACAGGATGGGAGAGAGGGACAGACCGGGTGAGACCGGGACAGAGACAAACGGGATGGGAGATACAGAGCGGGAGGGAGGGACAGACCAGGACAGAGACAAACAGGATGGGAGAGACAGAGCGGGAGGGAGAGACAGAGCGGGAGGGAGGGACAGACCGGGTGAGACCGGGACAGAAACAAACAGAATGGGAGAGAGGGACAGACTGGGACAGAGACAAACAGGATGGGAGAGACAGAGCGGGAGGGAGGGACAGACAGAGCGGGAGGGAGGGATAGACAGGGACAGACAATATTGTGAATTGTTTGTATGTTTCTGATGTGCTGACCTGAACAAAATAAATTAATCTAGTCTAGTCGAATCTAGTCTAGTTGAATCTAGTCTAGTCGAATCTAGTCTAGTTGAATCTAGTCTAGTTGAATCTAGTCTAGTCGAATCTAGTCTAGTCTAGTCGAATCTAGTCTAGTCGAATCTAGTCTAGTCTAGTCGAATCTAGTCGAATCTAGTCTAGTCGAATCTAGTCTAGTCTAGTCGAATCTAGTCTAGTCGAATCTAGTCGAATCTAGTCTAGTCGAATCTAGTCTAGTCGAATCTAGTCTAGTCTAGTCGAATCTAGTCTAGTCTAGTCGAATCTAGTCTAGTCGAATCTAGTCTAGTCGAATCTAGTCTAGTCGAATCTAGTCTAGTCGAATCTAGTCTAGTCGAATCTAGTCTAGTCGAATCTAGTCTAGTCGAATCTAGTCTAGTCGAATCTAGTCTAGTCGAATCTAGTCTAGTCGAATCTAGTCTAGTCGAATCTAGTCTAGTCTCTAGTCTAGTCGAATCTAGTCTAGTCTAGTCGAATCTAGTCTAGTCTAGTCGAATCTAGTCTAGTCTAGTCGAATCTAGTCTAGTCTAGTCGAATCTAGTCTAGTCGAATCTAGTCTAGTCGAATCTAGTCTAGTCGAATCTAGTCTAGTCGAATCTAGTCTAGTCGAATCTAGTCTAGTCGAATCTAGTCTAGTCGAATCTAGTCTAGTCGAATCTAGTCTAGTCGAATCTAGTCTAGTCGAATCTAGTCTAGTCTAGTTGGATATATTCTAATCTATTCTCCTTTACAATACACAACTGCAATATGCCCATGGCTTTACAGTTTACAAAACAACAGTTGAAGTAATTGAACCACTGACCACAGAAAGTCATCCAGGGTGCAGAGGCAGGGGGTGGGTTGCTTGTTGACCTCATAGTCTCGTCCGTTCCAGCAGACCGAGGCCTTCCTTAGACGCAGTAACTTCTCCTTGTAACCCAGCATACAGCCGTCGTTAGGGTCGCTGATGTCATCAGAGTGTGCCAGCCACTGCACGTAGTCCTGGTCCTCACCTGAGAAACAGACATGAGGCTTTTGCTCAGCGGGCCAACACAGTTCTTTGAGGTGTGAAAGACAACCAGGTTTGAACCCCAGTCAGTCCCATCTACATTACATCAGTTTCCTTTAGACTGGTAATGCGGATGTGTAACCAGGCCAATACAGTGTAGCTCAGGTTGGCTAAGTAGTGTGAAGTGTTTAGTTGTATCTCCTGATACTCACAGGTTCTAGTGAGCAGCTCTCGGAAGTCAACGGTGACAGATACCCAGTACTGACTGAGCAGAGAGTCTCTGTAGCCCCAGACACTGACGTTCATAGACCTCGCCCCTGGCTCCACCGCTAGCCCTGTGAAGTGGATGGGATCGCTGGTGAACTGGTGAACGTGCCAGCACTGGCCCTCGTCTGTGGAAAACCTGACAGGAAAGAACACATTACCCTACGTCAGAACATTTGCCACGGGGTGTGTTAAATCGTAACGTGGTTTTCTATGGAAGCCCTAGCAGATGTTTCAGTTCTTTCTCTCTTTCTTTAGGTTTTTTTTGAGGCCTCTGCATTCTAGCCTGGATACCAGTATTGTCTTACAGCAGAATAGCCTGAGACTGGGATCCAGACTACCTGCATCGCCTTGCCCTCTGAAATGACTCCCTGGCATATTCCCTATATAGTACACTACTTAGAACAGAACCCTTCTATTCCCTATATACTACACTACTTAGAACAGAACCCTTATTTTTCCTATACAGTACACTACTTAGAACACATAGCCCTTATTTTTCCTATATAGTACACTACTTAGAACAGAGCCCTTATTGTTCCTATATAGTACTCTACTTAGAACAGAGCCCTTCTTATGGACACACAGACGTACTTGATGTCTTTGATGAGCTGAGCAGAGTGCTCCACGGCCACCAGGAGTCCACCAGAGTCCAGGATGGCATAGTGGTGAGGTCCCTCCAGGGCCTGTAGCCAGGTGTAACCTCCATCATCTGACACGAACACGTCAGGCTTCATCACAGAGATGGCATCGCCCACACTCCCTGAGAGTTTAGGGGTCAGAGGTCAAGTAAAATCGCAACAGGACCTATGCAAGTAACAACTCTTTATCACTTGTCGAAGCGTATTGAAGCCCACAACATATTAACATTCAGAGACAAACAGAACTTTCAGTTAGCTGACTTTTATGCACAACGGATTTTCATCAGCACTTTCACTTCCTGTGAAATTAATCTCATCCGGAGTTTCCCCACCAATGGCTACTTTCTGTGGCAGATAGTGACCGGAGCGAGTTCTTCTTCTCTCAACCTGGCCGTGTGTCCGACGTCCTCTTCTACCAGTCTTCCGTTTTCAGCATACCACATCAAAACAACTGCAGTCTCAAGTCTTGCAGCGTTCGGTATGGGTCTCTTGTTCACTGGTCGACCCCTGTTCCAGTGCTGCATCTGCGTGGAGCACAAACCCCTGACACAGCTAGGGTGAGCGGTTGTGGTGTTGCCTGGCTGATAGTTCTGGTGGACAGTTTGTTCAGTGTGCTTCTGATTGGAACTATGCTGACGTCTGTGATGTTCTGCTGCCTCTCAGTTCTCAGGGTTCTGAAACAACCTGGGCCGGGGGAAGGAGACAGGGAGGGGACAAATAACATGAAGATGAGGACGTTCAAGATCATTTCGATTATCCTGGTGAATATTTTGGTGAATTACCTCCCTGTGATTTTAAATTATGTCTTTGTCCATCGTCCTCATCCATGTTGAAGCGCAGTACTCACATTCCATTGGCTTGACCATTAATGTAATCACCGGGTTTGTGCAGCCCCTGCTCTGCCTCCACAGGGCAGAGCAGATCTCTACAAAGACTCAGCCCTGCCACTTACACGCTGCCAGATCGTAACCTCTGCTCAGTCAGTTTGCGGTTCAAGATGTTTGTTCCTGCATAGAGCTTGTTATCATGTTGTGCCAGTTCACCTCTAGCCTGACACTGCTTTTCTCTTCGCTACAGTTCCATCCGCTCTGACTCTGGTCCCTGTCTCATCAGTCCTGCTTCCCTGCTCTACTGCTTCCTTCGATTCCGCTCTTGACCTGCTTACCCTACCCCTACTCCCCTTGCCTCAGTTACTGGTTCCCTGCTACCTGCCCGAGTTTCCCCTGTCCTGCACCCATCTCCACCCCTGCTTTTCAATAAATACCTTAGTTACCTTATCCCTGTCTCCTAGTCTGAACTTGGTCCACCCCGCCTAACAGTAAGATCTGGCCACAGGTAGGAACCCAGCAGACTTAGATCCTCTCCACCAAACCCTCGCCGGCCAAGGCGCCCCGCTCGAGCAACATGACCAAGCCCTGAAACCCCTTCTGGAGCACGTCAAGGAGTTTTCACTGAGCTTTTCTGACCTGCAGAGCAACAGCCCTACTCTTACGCTAGCGAACGGGCCAAGATTTCCTTCCTGATTGGATGCCTCTGTGGAGCAGTGCTTTCCTGGGCCACGGTGTTATGGTAGAAACAGTCCCCCTTTTGCTTTCCTACTCCAGCTTCACAGAGGAGATGAAGAGTCTTTGACCACCCTGTCTGCAATAAGGATGCCGCTAAATGACTTCTGTCCCTCCGTCAAGGCTCCCATAGTGTCACTGAAATGGCAAATGAGTTTCGCACCCTCACTGCTGAGAGCGGCTGGAATGAGGTCCGCCCTTCAGGGAGCATTCCAGAATGCTCTCACTGAGACTATCAAGGACGAGTAGGTGTCAATGGATGAGCCTGATGGACTCTGAGCTCATCTCTCTCGCCATCCGCATCGACAACTGTCTCCGGGAGCGTCAGAGGGAGACATTTAAACATGTTAACCCTCGCAAGGCTGCAGGCCCAGACGGCATCCCCAGCCGCGCCCTCAGAGCATGCGCAGACCAGCTGGCCGGTGTGTTTACGGACATATTCAATCAATCCCTATACCAGTCTGCTGTTCCCACATGCTTCAAGAGGGCCACCATTGTTCCTGTTCCCAAGAAAGCTAAGGTAACTGAGCTAAACGACTACCGCCCCGTAGCACTCACTTCCGTCATCATGAAGTGCTTTGAGAGACTAGTCAAGGACCATATCACCTCCACCCTACCTGACACCCTAGACCCACTCCAATTTGCTTACCGCCCAAATAGGTCCACAGACGATGCAATCACAACAACACTGCACACTGCCCTAACCCATCTGGACAAGAGGAATACCTATGTGAGAATGCTGTTCATCGACTACAGCTCGGCATTCAACACCATAGTACCCTCCAAGCTCGTCATCAAGCTCGCCCTGTGCAACTGGGTACTGGACTTCCTGACGGGCCGCCCCCAGGTGGTGAGGGTAGGCAACAACATCTCCTCCCCGCTGATCCTCAACACGGGGGCCCCACAAGGGTGCGTTCTGAGCCCTCTCTTGTACTCCCTGTTCACCCACGACTGCGTGGCCACGCACGCCTCCAACTCAATCATCAAGTTTGCGGACGACACAACAGTGGTAGGCTTGATTACCAACAACGACGAGACGGCCTACAGGGAGGAGGTGAGGGCCCTCGGAGTGTGGTGTCAGGAAAATAACCTCACACTCAACGTCAACAAAACTAAGGAGATGATTGTGGACTTCAGGAAACAGCAGAGGGAACACCCCCCTATCCACATCGATGGAACAGTAGTGGAGAGGGTAGCAAGTTTTAAGTTCCTTGGCATACACATCACAGACAAACTGAATTGGTCCACTCACACTGACAGCGTCGTGAAGAAGGCGCAGCAGCGCCTATTCAACCTCAGGAGGCTGAAGAAATTTGGCTTGTCACCAAAAGCACTCAAACTTCTACAGATGCACAATCGAGAGCATCCTGGCGGGCTGTATCACCGCCTGGTACGGCAACTGCTCTGCCCTCAACCGTAAGGCTCTCCAGAGGGTAGTGAGGTCTGCACAACGCATCACCGGGGGCAAACTACCTGCCCTCCAGGACACCTACACCACCCGATGTTACAGGAAGGCCATAAAGATCAACCACCCGAACCACTGCCTGTTCACCCCGCTATCATCCAGAAGGCGAGGTCAGTACAGGTGCATCAAAGCTGGGACCGAGAGACTGAAAAACAGCTTCTATCTCAAGGCCATCAGACTGTTAAACAGTCACCACTAACATTGAGTGGCTGCTGCCAACACACTGTCATTGACACTGACCCAACTCCAGCCACTTTAATAATGGGAATTGATGGGAAATGATGTAAATATATCACTAGCCACTTTAAACAATGCTACCTTATATAATGTTACTTACCCTACATTATTCATCTCATATGCATACGTATATACTGTACTCTACATCATCGACTGCATCCTTATGTAATACATGTATCACTAGCCACTTTAACTATGCCACTTTGTCTACATACTCATCTCATATGTATATACTGTACTCGATACCATCTACTGTATGCTGCTCTGTACCATCACTCATTCATATATCCTTATGTACATATTCTTTATCCCCTTACACTGTGTATAAGACAGTAGTTTTGGAATTGTTAGTTAGATTACTTGTTGGTTATCACTGCATTGTCGGAACTAGAAGCACAAGCATTTCGCCACACTCGCATTAACATCTGCTAACCATGTGTATGTGACAAATAAAATTTGAGTAAGGTTGCATGCCCCATAACATCTGCTTCCTTGCCTTGTTCTCCTTCTCCGACTGCCTCCTTTCCCAAGTCTCTTCCAGAACATGAACCCTTGCAGCTCGGCCGGGCCCGTCTCTCTTCAGAAGAGATGCAGCGCCGAATCAGCACTAGGAGCTGCCTATACTGTGGCCAGGTTGATCACTTTGTCTCTACTTGTTCCCTGCGTCCAGCAAAAGAGGTGGCTCAGCAGTAGTGGGGGATATACTGTTGAGCCAAATCGTCTTTTTGGTAAATAAAAGGATGGGTCACTGAGGCCGTGCACAGACGGCTGAAAAAGTAGCCACTCATTAGTTCTGCTTTTACCCCCTTCCATGGTGCCACGGTGTTCACCAGACTCGACTTCCGGAATTCCCATCACCTTGTCCGCATCAGAAAGGGGGACGAGTAGAAAACTGCGTTCAACACATCACTAGGCCACTGAATATTTGGTCATGCCTTTTGGTCTTACTAACATTCCTACTGTTTTCCAGAACCTAGTCAATGATATGCTGAGGGATGTGATTGTACGCTTCGTTTGTCTATTTGAACGACATTCAGATTTTTTTTAAGGATGATGAGTCTCACCAGCAATATGTTCTCCAATTTCTGTGGGAGAATAAGCTTTTTGTTAAAGTTGAGAAATGTGAGTTCCATGCTTCCTGTGTCTTTCCTGGGTTATATTATTGCACAGGGACAGTTGCGACCCTGCCAAAGTCATGGCAGTCCGAGTGGCCTAACCTGAAGCAGCTACAGCATTTCCAGGGGTTTGCCAATATTTACAGACGTTTCATCCGCAACTACAGCCGTCTGGCAACACCTCTCAACTCCACTCCGTTCCACTGGGCCCCTGAGGCAGAGGTGGTGTTCCTGGAACTTCCACTCCTCACTCAGCCAGACCCAAAACTCCAGTTCATCGTGGAGGTGGACACCTCAGACACAAGGGTAGGTGCGGTTCTTTCTCAACATTCCCCCTCTGATCAGAAGCTCCACCCATGTGCATTCTTTTCCCGTAAACTTTCACCTGCAGAGAAAAATGTTGACATGGCATTCCCACTGACATAGTTTCCGACAGGGGACCCCAGTTTACATCAAAGGTATGGAGATCCTTCTGTTCAGCTCTTCGTATCAATGTCTGTCTTTCTTCTGGATATCACCCCCAGACCAACAGCCAGACCGAACGGCAAACCAGGAGATTGAGACTGCCCTACGCTGCGTGACTTCTGGTAACCCTTCCTCCTAAAGCGCCCAGCTACCCTGGGTTGAATATGGTGTTTCCTCCGACACATTGGTGTGGCTGGCTTCGGGTTAAGTGGGCATTGTGTCAAGAAGCAGTGCAGTTGGGTTGTGTTTCGGAGGACGCATGGCTCTCGACCTTCGCCTCTCCCGAGTCCGTATGGGAGTTGCAGCGATGAGACAAGACTAACTACCAATTGGATACCACAACCGGGGTAAAATAAAGAGCGTCTGCTGAATGACTAAAAACGCATTGGGTATTATCACAGAGAGATTGTATCGCCCACACTCCCTAAGGGCGGGAGTCAGAGGCTAGGGGTTAGGGGTCAGGAGATGGTCGAGCCTGGAACTCCGAGTGTTAACGCTTGATCAGACTCCGGCACGACGACCTGGCTTTTTTTTTGCTTGACAGAGTCATGAACAGGTGAATGACTAAGGAGATGTGTGTGATTTACCGTGCGCCATGATGAGTCCTACAGCGTTTGGTTCACTGAGAGGCAGCATGGGGACGTTCAGCTTCATAGCCGCGCTGTAAGCTGCGTGGATGTGGAGACTGCACTTGTCGGGGTCTTTGGCTGTGGAGTCACACTTGGTGTTGGCAGGTTTCTGCAGGGGCACCCATTCCCCTCCCTGGTCGAAGGACACCACGGACTGCACCAAGCCATCTGGACAACAACACAAGAGACATTTACACTCCCCCCAACAATATTTATTTGGACAGCGAAGCTTTTTTTTTAAATGTATTATTTGTCTCTATACTCCAGCATTTTGGATTTTCGAGCAAATATTTCCTGAGGCGACAGTACAAAAATGAAAGCAATTGATGTGTCTTGTCCCTTCATTTGATTAAGCATTTGGACAAATTCACATAGTGTAAGAACAAGGATCTCACCCCCCCCCCCCCAAAAAAAAATGCTATCCTCCCCTGTTAGTGGTAATACTGAGAGGTTAGCATGTCTTGGGGGTATGATCTCTTACAAGGGTATGATCCCTTGTAACTTTCTCACTCATCATTATTCCCAATTATTTTCACTAATCATGGTAGCATCCACTATAAAAATGTGTTTAGAAACATATTTTAGTCTTATGTACAATAAATATGACTCCAAAATGACACAATACATTATGTACCATTCATTTCTATTGGGCGCACACATGTAGTCATTGTATGCTAGCAAAATGAGACCAAATACTCAACTTTTGACTACATTATAATACACACAAGTGAATTTGTCCATATACTTATTACATCTTCAAATGGGGGTGGGGACTAGATACTAAAAAGTTATTTCATTTCTAAACAGTAAAACAAATATGCATGAAAATACCCTAAAATAAAAAGGTGACATTCTGTACTGGCGCCTCATACGGAACAAATCCCAAACACGTAAAGAGACTAAAAGTAGTAGCTTCACTGTCCATATAAATACTTGTTTTTTTATTTCACCTTTATTTAACCAGGTAGGCCAGTTGAGAACAAGTTCTCATTTACAACTGCTACCTGGCCAAGATAAAGCAAAGCAGTGTGACAAAAACAACAGAGTTACACATAAAACAAAACACACAGTCAATAACACAAAAGAAAAGAAAAATATAAAAAATATCTATGTACAGTGTGTGGAAATATAGAAGAGTAGGGAGGTATGGCAATAAATAGGCCCTAGAGGCGGAATAATTACAATTTAGCATTAATACTGGAGTGAGATGTGCAAATAGAGATACTGGGGTGCAAAAGAGCAAGAGGATAAGTAATAATATGGGGATGAGGTAGTTGGGTATGCTATTTACAGATGGGCTACGTACAGGTAGAGTGATCGGTAAGCTGCTCAGGCAGCTGATGCCTAAAGTTAGATGGAGTGTATTTTTAACCCAGTGTATATATGGCACCACCAGTCTTCCTGAGCTGCTGTAGACATGCAGCTGATCTCACACTGAACAGCTAAGGAGAGTCATACTGGGCCTCATAACTGGCATATAGGACACAGGAGTCTGAGGACACAGGAGTCTGAGGACACAGGAGTCTGAGGACACAGGAGTCTGAGGACACAGGAGTCTAAGTGCTCTGAGTGTTGGAGCATTTAAAGCAGGTGTGTGTGTGTGTGTAGTCCCTACCCTCTGCCAGTATACTGGTGATGAAGACCCCTCGTAGAGAGGTAACTTTGGTGAAGTCAGTGTCACCCCCTGTGGTGGTGTAGAGGTGACGCTCCAGAGACTTAGAGTACACGGTACCCCTGTCGTCTGACACGTAGATGGTGCCATAGCCTGTGTCTGGGGACATATAGGAGAGAGACAGTTCTATTACTGTATTAAGTGAAGGAGAGGAAGAGAGGCGGTGATGAGGAAAGGAAAGGAGGAACAGAGGATGGGAGGAGTAGAGTAGAAGAGGAAGGGAGATTTACTCTCTAAAACAGATGGATTATAATGGAGATTTTTTTAAATTTAGGGACAGGAAGAGGAGAGAACATTGGTCCTGTTAGGGTCATATCCAACATGGTTAACTAGAGGGACAGGAAGAGGACAGAACATTGGTCCTGTTAGGGTCATATCCAACATGGTTAACTAGAGGGACAGGAAGAGGACAGAACATTGGTCCTGTTAGGGTCATATCCAACATGGCTAACTAGAGGGACAGGAAGAGGACAGAACATTGGTCCTGTTAGGGTCATATCCAACATGGTTAACTAGAGGGACAGGAAGAGGACAGAACATTGGTCCTATTGGGGTCCAACACGGTTATTTAGTGAGACACTGTGTGGAAATACTTAACGGTGAAAAGAAAGACCACAGTATGGGTATTGACTCACCTCCTGGTTCGTCCACGTGCATGAACACCATGTCCTCATTGGCTGCCAGGATAGAATAGAACTCCTCGTGGCCAACCGGAGGCAGCTGAGCCATGTTCCACTCCTCCCCCTGGTTCGTCGACACATGGATCCTCCTCAGAGTGCCCTGGGAGAGGGTCGTAGAAAACAGACAGAGACAGAGACAGAGACAGAGAAGAGCGAGAGAGAGAAACAGAGAGAGAGAGAAAAAAACAGAGAGAGTGAGAAGGGCCTTAGGCTTAGTGAACAAGCTTACATTCAAAGCAGGAACACAAACATTATGCAAACAAGTAGACCACACACACACATACTTCCTCATACTTACAGTTCCAGTCATAACAGAAGCAAACAGGAACTTTCCCCCCAGGCCGAAAGAGAAGATCTTAGTGGCAACAGTCTTGATGGTCTTCCCGTAGTCCGTCGATCTCATCAAGTCCAGCATCCCCAAGTCATCTGAGAGGGAGAGACAGATGTTCTCCTTATACATTCTTAAAGTTAGATGTCAACTTATTTATCTTGCAATCCAGAACCACATGAACTATTTATGACAGTCTGTCACATGAGGCTATAGAGACTACACCAACGACTAGAGAGACTACACCAACGACTAGAGAGACTACTACACCGACTAGAGAGACTACTACACCGACTAGAGAGACTATTACACCGACTAGAGAGACTATTACACCGACTAGAGAGACTATTACACCGACTAGAGAGACTACACCGACTAGAGAGACTATTACAACGACTAGAGAGACTATTACAACGACTAGAGAGACTATTACAACGACTAGAGAGACTATTACAACGACTAGAGAGACTATTACAACGACTAGACAACAACGACTAGAGAGACTACACCGACTAGAGAGACTATTACACCGACTAGAGAGACTATTACAACGACTAGAGAGACTATTACAACGACTAGAGAGACTATTACAACGACTAGACAACAACGACTAGACTACAACGACTAGACTACAACGACTAGAGAGACATTCTAGAATTTATTAGCTATTGAATGAGTGTCGGTGTCACTTACTGCAGGATCCATTGAGGCTGGTGGTGAAGAATATGTTACTGTCCATCCCCCTGGAAACAGAGAAGACGACAAGCTGTCACCACACATTACTAGCCTTTGTAAACATTCATTTTAAAATGTAACTAGGCAAGCCAGTTAAGAACAAATTCTTATTTACAATGACGGCCTACCGGGGAACAGTGGGTTAACGTCCTTGTTCAGAATGACAGATTTTTTTTTTATATACCTTGTCCACTTGGGGATTCGATCCAGCAACCTTTTGGTTACTGGCCCAACGCTCTAACCATTAGGCTACCTGCCACTTTACCCAAACAAGTTTAGTTGCTAGTACAACACCAAGATCACTGTTTTCAATGTATACTGGCCTGATATAGTTTGGGACACACTGGTACAGCTGGAGATATGATGGAAGTTGAGACAGGCTGTAGAGACAAACAGATGATCCTGTTGTCCTAAAAGGACCTTGGTGACTTGCGTTATCGTCGTGGTTACAGTTTAATCACACATTCCCTCCCACATACAGTACATACTGTACACAGTACAGCCAAGCCCTTCTCAAATATCTACTTTTCTGTGTTTTTCTTCAGAAAGTATTGTCATGCCATAGTTAAGTTTGACCTATTTTCCTGTGTTTCTATCAAGTTTAGGTCTTTAGGGACTGGGAGAAGAGGCTGGGTGGTGTGATATCGCTGTGTGTGTGTGTGTACTGTACACTACTTGTGACGCTCTGGGTGTCGCAGCGCTAGAAAGTGAACCAGCGAGGGTAAACAAACACGCAACAGCTACTACTGACGCCCTTTCATCACAATGCAGGCAGAACCAGGAAATACCTCTACAGAAAAATAGAGCTTGTGCGGAGTAGGGCTTGGCCCAGAGAACACATAGTCAAACACTAACATAATTGCAATTCCAGTTTACTGCCTGCTTTTACAGTGTGTGTTTTACGGTGTGTATGGTGCCCTGATAACAGTCGGGGCAATATTGATGTTTATTTAGTATGTTTATTCAACATATTGCAACATATTGCATCGAAAAACTAATCAGCTAGCTGATAGGATCTCTATGAATAGACCTATTTGACTCGGGTTTTCAATCCAGCAACATTTCAGTTACTGGCCCAATGCGCGAACTGCCAGACAACCTTACCATACTGGCTACCTGCCAGTCTAAATCCTGTCATAAACTGAGTCGAGCCAGTGTACGGCTGTGTATTGACTGCATTGTTAGAATGGAATATTGGCAGTTAATTAGAAATATTTATGGATTCATTCCTGTAGCTAACATACATACAGAGCAGATACATTCTTCACATTCATTGTTTTAAACAATATCTTAGCACAGCACTGGCAAAACGTGGTCGACCACATCACCCTGACCAATATATCTGACCTTTGAACCCTCATAAGAAGGTTCATATCCATTTTAGTATTCAAGTTCTATGGGTTTATTCAACATCTACAACGAATCAGCTAGCTGCCCGAGGGAGCAGAAGTCAAGCTAATATAATTCCACCAAATCAACCCCAGGGACTGAGCTATAGTTAAGAGAGGGAATGAACATACAGTTCAGTGGTCATTATAGGAACTCAAAACAGACCATGAGCAATGGGATAACTGGCTGCTAATAGTTCCTAACTTTTACAAACTCTTACCCTGTGGGCATCCATGTAAGGATGGGTTCTTCTGCTACTCTAGTACTATACATCTTTACCCAAAGTTGATGTCTCTTTGCTATGCATCTTTACCCCAAAGTTGATGTCTCTTTGCTATGCATCTTTACCCCAAAGTTGATGTCTCTTTGCTATGCATCTTTACCCCAAAGTTGATGTCTCTTTGCTATGAATCTTTACCCAAAGTTGATGTCTCTTTGCTATACATCTTTACCCAAAGTTGATGTCTCTTTGCTATACATCTTTACCCAAAGTTGATGTCTCTTTGCTATACATCTTTACCCAAAGTTGACGTCTCTTTGCTATACATCTTTACCCAAAGTTGATGTCTCTTTGCTATACATCTTTACCCAAAGTTGATGTCTCTTTGAGATATATATATATATCTTGTTGTCTCTTACCATTTGAACAGACACACCATGTCATGGATCTTCCTCCAGTTCTCTCCAAAGTCCTCTGACAGCCAGAGCTCTTTCTGTAAAGGGGTTAAAAGGTATTAAAAATACATCAACTGGGCCTCCCGAGTGGCGCAGCGGTTTAAGGCAATGCATCACAGTGCTTGACGCGTCACTACAGACCAGGGTTTGATCCCAGGGTGTCACAACCGGCCGAGATCGGGAGGCTGAATGCAGAATGTGCCTGGGGTTGTTCCGAACAGAATGTGCCTGGGGTTGTGCCGAACAGAATGTGCCTGGGGTTGTGCCGAACAGAATGTGCCTGGGGTTGTGCCGAACAGAATGTGCCAGGGGTTGTGCCGAACAGAATGTGCCAGGGGTTGTTCCGAACAGAATGTGCCTGGGGTTGTTCCGAACAGAATGTGCCAGGGGTTGTGCCGAACAGTATGTGCCTGGGGTTGTGCCGAACAGAATGTGCCAGGGGTTGTTCCGAACAGAATGTGCCAGGGGTTGTTCCGAACAGAATGTGCCAGGGGTTGTGCCGAACAGAATGTGCCAGGGGTTGTTCCGAACAGAATGTGCCAGGGGTTGTTCCGAACAGAATGTGCCAGGGGTTGTTCCGAACAGAATGTGCCAGGGGTTGTTCCGAACAGAATGTGCCAGGGGTTGTTCCGAACAGAATGTGCCAGGGGTTGTTCCGAACAGAATGTGCCAGGGGTTTATTGTGAAGAGCATTTGCAATGGGAAACACACCTGAATGCATAACCTCTTTTCTATGTGCATCAACATTACGGTCTATTTTGTTCTGAATGACCCTGTAAAAAGCCTAACACTGTAAGATCATATTTTATAACTTAATCAAATCATGTTGGTAATAGATCAAGCTTTCATATCATGACAACCTGTCCCAGATTGAGATTTATATTAAAAAAAGGGACAATTTTTGGATTGCGTAAACAACAGTAATTGTGTGCTGGCTGGGAAGCAGGGCTGTGTTCCAAACAAAACAAAGACAAGTGTACTTGCTCTAGTTCCTCAACGGCACAGCTAGGAGAGCGCCAAAAAGTACCTCATAGTTGAAGACTTGAATTTGCTTAGGAACTGTGCACACTTTGGAGAGGTGTGTGGAGAGGGCTAACAGGAGAGCCCTCTCACTGAAACCCTGGTCTTATGATCTTATGCTGCACCTTTTATAGAAACATTTGTGGTCACGCACACATTCTGTTCAGTTGGAGACTTGTATCTCCCTCACTAACTTCAAACATATGCTATCTGAGCAACTAACTGATCGCTGCAGATAGTCTATCGGTAAATAGCCCACCAGATTTACCTACCTCATCCCCATACTGTTTATATTTATTTACTTTTCTGCTCTTTTGCACACCAGTATCTCTACTTGTACATGACCATCTGATCATTTATCTCTCCAGTGTTAATCTGCAAAATTTTAATTATTCGCCTACCTCATGCCTTTTGCACACAATGTATATAGACTCTTTTCTTTTTTTTCTGCTGTGTTATTGACTTGTTAATTGTTTACTCCATGTGTAACTCTGTGTTGTCTGTTCACACTGCTATGCTTTATCTTGGCCAGGTCGCAGTTGTAAATTAGAACTTGTTCTCAACTAGCCTACCTGGTTAAATAAAGGTGTTCTCAACTAGCCTACCTGGTTAAATAAAGGTGTTCTCAACTAGCCTACCTGGTTAAATAAAGGTGTTCTCAACTAGCCTACCTGGTTAAATAAAGGTGTTCTCAACTAGCCTACCTGGTTAAATAAAGGTGTTCTCAACTAGCCTACCTGGTTAAATAAAGGTGTTCTCAACTAGCCTACCTGGTTAAATAAAGGTGTTCTCAACTAGCCTACCTGGTTAAATAAAGGTGTTCTCAACTAGCCTACCTGGTTAAATAAAGGTGTTCTCAACTAGCCTACCTGGTTAAATAAAGGTGTTCTCAACTAGCCTACCTGGTTAAATAAAGGTGTTCTCAACTAGCCTACCTGGTTAAATAAAGGTGTTCTCAACTAGCCTACCTGGTTAAATAAAGGTGTTCTCAACTAGCCTACCTGGTTAAATAAAGGTGTTCTCAACTAGCCTACCTGGTTAAATAAAGGTGTTCTCAACTAGCCTACCTGGTTAAATAAAGGTGTTCTCAACTAGCCTACCTGGTTAAATAAAGGTGTTCTCAACTAGCCTACCTGGTTAAATAAAGGTGTTCTCAACTAGCCTACCTGGTTAAATAAAGGTGTTCTCAACTAGCCTACCTGGTTAAATAAAGGTGTTCTCAACTAGCCTACCTGGTTAAATAAAGGTGTTCTCAACTAGCCTACCTGGTTAAATAAAGGTGTTCTCAACTAGCCTACCTGGTTAAATAAAGGTGTTCTCAACTAGCCTACCTGGTTAAATAAAGGTGTTCTCAACTAGCCTACCTGGTTAAATAAAGGTGTTCTCAACTAGCCTACCTGGTTAAATAAAGGTGTTCTCAACTAGCCTACCTGGTTAAATAAAGGTGTTCTCAACTAGCCTACCTGGTTAAATAAAGGTGTTCTCAACTAGCCTACCTGGTTAAATAAAGGTGTTCTCAACCACTAGCCTACCTGGTTAAATAAAGGTGTTCTCAACTAGCCTACCTGGTTAAATAAAAGTGTTCTCAACTAGCCTACCTGGTTAAATAAAGGTGTTCTCAACTAGCCTACCTGGTTAAATAAAGGTGTTCTCAACTAGCCTACCTGGTTAAATAAAGGTGTTCTCAACTAGCCTACCTGGTTAAATAAAGGTGTTCTCAACTAGCCTACCTGGTTAAATAAAGGTGTTCTCAACTAGCCTACCTGGTTAAATAAAGGTGTTCTCAACTAGCCTACCTGGTTAAATAAAGGTGTTCTCAACTAGCCTACCTGGTTAAATAAAAGTGTTCTCAACTAGCCTACCTGGTTAAATAAAGGTGTTCTCAACTAGCCTACCTGGTTAAATAAAGGTGTTCTCAACTAGCCTACCTGGTTAAATAAAGGTGAAATAAAAAAATGTAATAAAAAAAACATCCTTATGATGCATTCAGACAATTTTCAGATTTCTATATCAACAAACGCAGTAAAAAGTACAGTAAATGTCAAATCCTCCCCAAATATAAAGTGTAATGTTTGTATTCAGTCTTGAGTCAGGTGAACTGTTGTGTCCTCAACTTTTCCCATGATCTCCAAACTGTTCCCTCTCACTTGCTACCACACTCATGTATATGTTTCTCATAATTCTTCTGTAAAAAAAACATTTCAATTTAGCTCTAAAATAAAGTGAATCAGACAGAGAGGATCGGAACAACTCCTATCAACCCTGAGAGGTAAATGAGGCTGACTAGACCACTGGTGTTGTAAAAGTACTGATAAGTTGTGTGTCGATGGGTCTGGGGTTTTAGGAGAAGTAAGAACACTTTGTAGTACTCCTCATCCTCCACACGCCCCCTGACCACCCGACCCCTAACCCCCCCCCCAGACTCACAGTGTTGCTGATAACCAGGAGAACTTTGGCATCTCTGGGGTTGTATGTGATCTGCATCAGGGGGTTGAAAGGAAGGTCCTGCTGCTCAAAGCTGTTCCCAAAGTCTCTGGAGATAAAGATATGAGATCCCAGGTTGCCAGACACGTCACCTGTCAGGATCACCTGAGAGGAGCAGGACAGGCAAACCAAATGATGATATGTCCCATTGAACTCATAGAACTATTCTGAATATTGAACAGTGGTCTACAACATCACGCGTCTTTTGATACATTAGGGAGATATAACATATTATAAGCTTTGATACGTGACAGTAAAGGTTTACACATGCTTAGAAAACAAACAAAGTTATCCCTGCAGTATTTCCTGCAGTGTTGCCATTATTTTCAGAAGCGTTTATTCTAGAACATGCCATTAACACATAAGATAGTTCACAGGTTCTAAAAAGGCATCTTACCTTCCCAGAGTTCTCTGGTCCGATGGCGATGCCGAACTCTGTCCTGATGAAAGTGTTGTTGATGAGGTTTGTGACATCCTGGAACGACTTCCCGTAGTTCTCACTGAGGAAGTCAAACTTCATATTCAACAACTCATCAGCTCAAATAATATCTGGCTATATTTTACCACAGAAAATCTTTGACACAACTGGTGATGAATCAGTCTGTTCTTACCTTCGATAGAGTTTGGACTGGGCGAATCTCAACATGAAGAATGGAACCTGGAATGTTGTCAAAGCCAGGATGACCTGTACAGAAAAAGTCTAGCTTTAGGACTAGTATAGAGCACCCGTGAGGACTGGTATAGAGCGCCCGTAAGGACTGGTATAGAGCACCCGTGAGGACTGGTATAGAGCCCCGTGAGGACTGGTATAGAGCGCCCGTAATGATTAAGGACTGGCCACCCCACATATGATCTCTCTAATTCTCTCTTTCTTTCTCTCGGACGACCTGAGCCTTAGGACCATGCCCCAGGACTACCTGACATGATGACTCCTTGCTGTCCCCAGTCCACCTGGCCGTGCTGCTGCTCCAGTTTCAACTGTTCTGCCTTATTATTCGACCATGCTGGTAATTTATGAACATTTTAACATCTTGGCCATGTTCTGTTATAATCTCTACCCGGCACAGCCAGAAGAGGACTGGCCACCCCACATAGCCTGGTTCCTCTCTAGGTTTCTTCCTAGGTTTTGGCCTTTCTAGGGAGTTTTTCCTAGCCACCGTGCTTCTACACCTGCATTGCTTGCTGTTTGGGGTTTAAGGCTGGGTTTCTGTACAGCACTTTGAGATATCAGCTGATGTACGAAGGGCTATATAAATACATTTGATTTGATTTGATAATTATATTATACTTATATTCCATCTATAAGTTTGACAGCCCGGTTTGACGTAACGATCATTTAGTTATATCGGTCGGTACGGGGACAGAATGGAACACAGTAAAACTCACCCCGGTGGCGTCTCCAACCCAGGCCAGTGACACGGACCCGCTCAGGTCATTGAAGGAATACTGAGAGGAAAAGAGAGAAAAGCAGACATGTTCTGGTTATTGTTCACAGACTGATATCCATCACAACATCATGTATAAGAGGAAAGAAGTCACATTACTCACGCAGCGTGCGAGTCATCCAGAAATGGTTTAATTCATACATGATCTTTAATATTAGCAGCAGTGGATCTGATAATGTAGGCCTCATATAGTAATAAAGGACAATGCAATAAAGTAATTCCCCTAATCTGATGTTAAAGTGTCCACATACCTAAAAGTGTTCACATACAAGTAGCTCCAGTAGAATGTGTTCACCCAGCCGTGAACCTAATGCTGTACCGTACCTCTCCCTCCCTCCCTAATGCTTGTACCATACCTCTCCCTCCCTCCCTAATGCTGTACCATACCTCTCCCTCCCTCCCTAATGCTGTACCATCCCTCTCCAATGCTGTACCATCCCTCTCCAATGCTGTACCATCCCTCTCCAATGCTGTACCATCCCTCTCCAATGCTGTACCATCCCTCTCCAATGCTGTACCATCCCTCTCCAATGCTGTACCATCCCTCTCCAATGCTGTACCATCCCTCTCCAATGCTGTACCATCCCTCTCTCCAATGCTGTACCATACCTCTCCAATGCTGTACCATCCTCTCTCCAATGCTGTACCATACCTCTCCCCTAATGCTGTACCATACCTCTCCAATGCTGTACCATACCCTCTCCAATGCTGTACCATCCCTCTCCAATGCTGTACCATCCCTCTCCAATGCTGTACCATCCCTCTCCAATGCTGTACCATCCCTCTCCAATGCTGTACCATCCCTCTCCAATGCTGTACCATCCCTCTCCAATGCTGTACCATCCCTCTCCAATGCTGTACCATCCCTCTCCAATGCTGTACCATCCCTCTCCAATGCTGTACCATCCCATCTCCAATGCTGTACCATACCTCTCCAATGCTGTACCATCCCTCTCCAATGCTGTACCATACCTCTCCCTCCCTAATGTGTACCATAATGCTGTACCATACTCTCAATGCTGTACCATACCTCTCCAATGCTGTACCATACCTCTCCAATGCTGTACCATACCTCTCCAATGCTGTACCATACCTAATGCTGTACCATACCTCTCCCTCCCTCCCTAATGCTGTACCATACCCATCCTCTCCTCCCTCCCTAATGCTGTACCATACCTCTCCCTCCCTCCCTAATGCTGTACCATACCTCTCCCTAATGCCCTCCCTCCCTAATGCTGTACCATACCTCTCCCTCCTGTACCATACCCTAATGCTGTACCATACCTCTCCCTCCTGTACCATACCTCCCTAATGCTGTACCATGCTGTACCATACCTCCCTCCCTCCCTAATGCTGTACCATACCTCTCCCTCCCAATGCTCCCTCCCTAATGCTGTACCATACCTCTCCCTCCCTCCCTAATGCTGTACCATACCTCTCCCTCCCTCCCTAATGCTGTACCATACCTCTCCCTCCCTCCCTAATGCTGTACCATACCTCTCCCTCCCTCCCTGTAATGCTGCTGTACCATACCTCTCCCTCCCTCCCTAATGCTGTACCATACCTCTCCCTCCCTCCCTAATGCTGTACCATACCTCTCCAATGCTGTACCATACCTCTCCAATGCTGTACCATACCTCTCCAATGCTGTACCATACATTCTCAATCTCTTCATTCAAAGACTCAATCATGGACACTCATACTGACAAATTGATGTAAAAAAAATGTATCACTAGCCACTTTAAACAATGCCACTTAATATAATGTTTACATACCCTACTCTTCTCATATGTATATACTGTACTCAATATCATCTACTGCATCTTTGTTATACATGTATCACTAGCCACTTTAACTATGCCACTTTGTTTACATACTCATCTCATATGTATATACTCTACTGGATACCATCTACTGTATCTTGCCTATGCCGCTCTGTACCATCACTCATTCATATATCTTTATGTACATATTCTTCATCCCTTTACACTTGTGTGTATAAGGTAGTTGTTGTGAATTGTTAGGTTAGATTACGAGTTGGTTATCACTGCATTGTCGGAACTAGAAGCACAAACATTTGGCTACACTCGTATTAACATCTGCTAACCATGTGTATGTGACAAATACAATTTGATTTGACAGTTGTGGCAGCTTTGCGTGATGTATTGTCATCTCTATATATTCTTGCCCTTTGTGCTGTTGCCTGTGCCCAATAATGTTTGAACCGTTTTGTGCAGCTGCCATGTTGTTGTCATGCTGTGTTGCTACCATGTTGTTGTCATGTTGTGTTGCTGCCATGTTGTGTGGCTGCCATGTTGCTGCCATGTGTTGCTACCATGTTGTGTGGTGCTGGCTGTTGTGTTGCTGCCATGTTGTGTTGCTGCCATGTTGTGTACCATACCTCTCCCTCCCTCCCTCCCTAATGCTGCCATGTTGTGTGGCTGCCATGTTGTGTGGCTGCCATGTTGTTGTCATGTGTTGCTGCCATGTTGTGTGGCTGCCATGTTGTCATGCTGTGTTGCTACCCTGTTGTTGTCATGCTGTGTTGCTACCCTGTTGTTGTCATGCTGTGTTGCTACCCTGTTGTTGTCATACTGTGTTGCTACCCTGTTGTTGTCATGCTGTGTTGCTACCATGTTGTTGTCATGCTGTGTTGCTACCATGTTGTTGTCATGCTGTGTTGCTACCATGTTGTTGTCATGCTGTGTTGCTACCATGTTGTTGTCATGCTGTGTTGCTACCATGTTGTTGTCATGCTGTGTTGCTACCATGTTGTTGTCATGCTGTGTTTCTACCATGTTGTCGTCATGCTGTGTTGCTACCATGTGTTGTTGTCATGCTGTGTTGCTACCCTGTTGTTGTCATGCTGTGTTGCTACCATGTTGTTGTTGTCATGTCATGTTGTTTTCTGTGTTGCTACCATGTTGTTTTCATGCTGTGTTGCTACCATGTTGTTGTCATGCTGTGTTGCTACCATGTTGTTGTTGTCATGCTGTGTTGCTACCATGTTGTTGTCATGCTGTGTTGCTACCATGTTGTTGTCATGCTGTGTTGCTACCATGTTGTTGTCATGCTGTGTTGCTACCATGTTGTCATGTCATGTTGTCATGCTGTTTGCTACCATGTTGTTTTCATGCTGTGTTGCTACCCTGTTGTTTTCATGTTGTGTGCTGCTACCATGTTGTCATGCTGTGTTGCTACCATGTTGTTTTCATGCTGTTGCTACCATGTTTCATGTGTGTGCTACCATGTTGTCATGCTGTGTTGCTACCATGTTGTTTTCATGTTGTCATGCTGTGTTGCTACCATGTTGTTTCATGCTGTGCTGCTACCATGTTGTTATGCTGTGTTGCTACCCTGTTGTTTTCATGTTGTGCTGCTACCATGTTGTCATGCTGTGTTGCTACCATGTTGTCATGTTGTCATTGTGTTGCTGTTGTTGTCAAAACTGCTACCCTGTTGTTTTCATGCTGTGTTGCTACCCTGTTGTTTTCATGTTGTGCTGCTACCATGTTGTCATGCTGTGTTGCTACCATGTTGTTTTCATGCTGTGTTGCTACCCTGTTGTTTTCATGTTGTGCTGCTACCATGTTGTCATGCTGTGTTGCTACCATGTTGTTTTCATGTTGTGCTGCTACCATGTTGTCATGCTGTGTTGCTACCATGTTGTCATGCTGTGTTGCTACCATGTTGTCATGCTGTGTTGCTACCATGTTGTCATGCTGTGTTGCTACCATGTTGTCATGCTGTGTTGCTACCATGGGAGTGTCATGCTGAAATGTTGCACCATGTTGTTGATAAATAACATTTTTTTCGACAACGATGTAAGTATAAATAACATTTTTTTCTAAGACATGCATGTGTTATTATTATTATTGTTGTTAAGAATTATTCATGCTGTGTTGCTACTATGTTGTTGTCATGCTGTGTTGGTGTCATGTTGTGTTGGTGTCATGTTGTTGTCAAAACTAAGGACAAAACTCAAAGCTCATTATTATTTTGTATAAAATAATCTCTCCAGTCTTATATTTGACGAGGTTGAAGAACTTCACTGTGGTCCTGTGTAGCTCAGTTTGTAGAGCTTTGGCTCTTACATCTTACAATGTCAGGGTTGTGGGATTGAGTCCCACAGGGGGGACCAGTATTAATGAAAATGCCTGCAATCAATACTGCTCTGGATAAGAACACCTCCTAAATGATCTTAGTCAGATATGACTGAGCATGTGCAAAATGGCTCAACTTCAACATTTTTGTGATGATCTACCGGTACCCTAGGACCTACCTGGCCATAACCCAATGTATAATGTCAGGTAGCAGAGCTCTACTGTACGGTACCCAAACATCAGTATATTGGACACAGGGGAGAACTGCCCCTCTCATTGAATCCAGAAAGCAGGATCACCATTATTGTGAATCGGTAATTGACGACATTTGTATAAATAACATTTTTTTCTAAGACAATCAATCATGGAACGAGTACTTGCTTCTATTACACAAGATGTCCTGATTATTATGATAATTTTTTTTATAAACACACAGAAGAAGTTAAGGATAATTTAGTTACTCCCGGCAGCCTTCAGTACCCAGGTTGGCCTTCAGCTTGAGATCCTCAATGAGAGGGGGGGGACAACACTGAGCTAGCCTTCAGCTTGAGATCCTCAATCAGAGGGGGGGGCAACACTGAGCTAGCCTTCAACTTGAGATCCTCAATGAGAGGGGGGGCAACACTGAGCTAGCCTTCAACTTGAGATCCTCAATGAGAGGGGGAGGGGGCAACACTGAGCTAGCCTTCAAGATCCTCAATGAGATCCTCAATGAGATCCTCAATGGGAGCTAGCCTTCAACTTGAGATCCTCAATGAGGGGGGGCAACACTGATAGCAACAACACTGAGCTAGCCTTCAACTTGAGATCCTCAATGAGAGGGGGCACAACACTGAGATCCTCAGCAACACTTCCTTCAACTTGAGATCCTCAATGAGAGGGGACAACACTGAGCTAGCCTTCAACTTGAGATCCTCAATGAGAGGGGACAACACTGAGCAACACAGCCTTCAACTTGAGATCCTCAATGAGAGGGGACAACACTGAGCTAGCCTTCAACTTGAGATCCTCAATGAGAGGGGACAACACTGAGCCAGCCTTCAACTCCTCAATGAGAGGGGGCAACACTGAGATCAACTTGAGATCCTCAATGAGAGGGGACAACACTGAGATCCTCAATGAGCCTTCAACTTGAGATCCTCAATGAGAGGGGGCAACACTGAGCAACACTGAGCCTTCAACTTGAGATCCTCAATGAGAGGGGGGGCAACACTGAGCTAGCCTTCAACTTGAGATCCTCAATGAGAGGGGACAACACTGAGCTAGCCTTCAACTTGAGATCCTCAATGAGAGGGGGCAACACTGAGCTAGCCTTCAACTTGAGATCCTCAATGAGAGGGGGCAACACTGAGCTAGCCTTCAACTTGAGATCCTCAATGAGAGGGGGGCAACACTGAGCTAGCCTTCAACTTGAGATCCTCAATGAGAGGGGACAACACTGAGCTAGCCTTCAACTTGAGATCCTCAATGAGAGGGGGCAACACTGAGCTAGCCTTCAACTTGAGATCCTCAATGAGAGGGGGCAACACTGAGCTAGCCTTCAACTTGAGATCCTCAATGAGAGGGGGCAACACTGAGCTAGCCTTCAACTTGAGATCCTCAATGAGAGGGGGCAACACTGAGCTAGCCTTCAACTTGAGATCCTCAATGAGAGGGGGCAACACTGAGCTAGCCTTCAACTTGAGATCCTCAATGAGAGGGGGCAACACTGAGCTAGCCTTCAACTTGAGATCCTCAATGAGAGGGGGGGCAACACTGAGCCAGCCTTCAGTTGAGATCCTCAATGAGAGGGGACAACACTGAGCCAGCCTTCAGCTTGAGATCCTCAATGAGAGGGGACAACACTGAGC
The DNA here is from genome assembly GCF_021184085.1 of Oncorhynchus gorbuscha. Classification (NCBI taxonomy): domain Eukaryota; kingdom Metazoa; phylum Chordata; class Actinopteri; order Salmoniformes; family Salmonidae; genus Oncorhynchus; species Oncorhynchus gorbuscha. The sequence continues at coordinate 100,720,296 of NC_060175.1, forward strand.
TAGCCTTCAGCTTGAGATCCTCAATGAGAGAGGGGGGAGCTAACAGATCCTCAATGAGAGGGGGGGCTAGCCTTCAACTTGAGATCCTCAATGAGAGGGGGGCAACACTGAGCTAGCCTTCAACTTGAGATCCTCAATGAGAACACTGGGGAGATCAACAACACTGAGCTAGCCTTCAGCTGTGATCCTCAATGAGAGGGGACAACACTGATCCTCAATGAGAGGGGGGACAACACTGAGCTAGCCTTCAGCTTGAGATCCTCAATGAGAGGGGGGCAACACTGAGCTAGCCTTCAGCTTGAGATCCTCAATGAGAGGGGGCAACACAACACTGAGCTAGCCTTCAGCTTGAGATCCTCAATGAGAGGGGGCAACACTGAGCTAGCCTTCAGCTTGAGATCCTCAATGAGGGGGGGGGGAAACACTCAATGAGCAACACTAGCCTTCAACTTGAGATCCTCAATGAGAGGGGACAACACTGAGCTAGCCTTCAGCTTGAGATCCTCAATGAGAGGGGGGGAAACACTGAGCTAGCCTTCAACTTGAGATCCTCAATGAGATCCTCAAAGAGAGGGGGGGGAACACTGAGCTAGCCTTCAGCTTGAGATCCTCAATGAGATCCTCAATGGGGGGGCAACACTGAGCTAGCCTTCAGCTTGAGATCCTCAATGAGAGGGGGGGCAACACTGAGCTAGCCTTCAACTTGAGATCCTCAATGAGAGGGGGGACAACACTGAGCTAGCCTTCAACTTGAGATCAACACTGAGCTAGCCTTCAACTTGAGATCTTGAGATCCTCAATGAGAGGGGACAACACTGAGCTAGCCTTCAACTTGAGATCCTCAATGAGAGGGGACAACACTGAGCTAGCCTTCAACTTGAGATCCTCAATGAGAGGGGACAACACTGAGCTAGCCTTCAACTTGAGATCCTCAATGAGAGGGGACAACACTGACCTAGCCTTCAACTTGAGATCCTCAATGAGAGGGGACAACACTGAGCTAGCCTTCAGCTTGAGATCCTCAAAGAGGTGGGGGGAAACACTGAGCCAGCCTTCAACTTGAGATCCTCAATGAGAGGGGGTTGATGTTGCCACCACCATGCTTCACCATAGGGGATGTTGCCACCACCATGCTTCACCATAGGGGATGGTGCCAGGTTTCCTCTAGATGTGACACTTGGTATTCAGGCCAAATAGTTCAATCTTGGTTTCATCAGACCAGTGAATCTGGTTTCTCATAAACTTTATAGAGATTCTTTAGGTGCCTTTTAGAAACTCCATGTGCCTTTTACTGAGGAGTTGCTTCTGTCTGGCCACTCTACCATAAAGGCCTGATTGGTGGAGTGCTGCAGAGATGGTTGTCCTTCTGGAAGGTTCTCCCATCTCAACAGAGAAACTCTGGAGCTCTCATCGTGGTCAGGGAGGTGACCAAGAACAAGGCCATTCTCCCCCGCTTGCACAGTTTGGCTGGGTGACCAGCTCTAGGAAGAGTCTTGACATTTCCAAACTGTCTCGGAACTCTACAGACAATATCTTTGACCTCATGGCTTGGGTTTTGCCTTTCCAAATCATGTCCAATCAATCGAAATTACCACAAGTGGACCCTGCTAAAGGAAAATCCCCATGTGGAAAAAAAACCTCTGTAGTAGTTTATGCCACATGGCAACAATTAATATGGTTATATTATAAAGGGTATTTTTCTCCAACAGTAAATTTGCATCAAATTGCATCTTGGTGCACAGATTTGTTTACAGAAACCCTGTGTCAGAGGTGATGAGCCTGCTCTTTTCCCTCAGGTCCTGGCGTGCCAGTCGGGGTCTTCAGTCCTCCTCCTCTGACGCATGTCGAGCTGGCTGCTGTAATTATCATGACATCATACACAGTCAGACATAGGAGGAACGTATTATTTAGAAGGACATATTATAAATAAAAAAGGTACTAATTCCAACTAAATGTTTATACTAAATGCAATTTGTTGCTACTTGCTACAAGGACGTCAAGAACTTGACATACACAAATTCTTAGCAGGAACTACGAACTAACTGTGGGTATGCTGTTTGTTTGCGGAGTAGAATGCGGATGCATTGGGTAGGACGTTGTTAAGTTGTCTATCTGTCCAGTGTTGACACAGCCTGATAGTAAGATAACCCTGCCTCCAAAAGATATCTGTGATCCTAAATTACACTATGTCCTTAGTTAGAGCTGGCTACACAGTGGTTGAGGACAACATCATTAAGAAAGACAGTCAGTCAAATGTATTTATAAAGTCCTTCTTACATCAGCTGATGTCACAAAGCGCTGTAAAGAAACCCAGCTTAAAACCCCAAACAGCAAGCAATGCAGGTGTTGAAGCACGTTGGCTAGGAAAAACTCCCTAGAAAGGCCAAAACCAAGGAAGAAACCTAGAGAGGAACCGGGCTATGAGTGGCAAGAACTTCATAATATACTCCCAATTTTAAAATCACTTCTGCCTACAGTATAGGCCTACTGCATAGTCTAAATGTTAATGTATAGTCCAGAACATAGCAATATGGGTCTAGCCCATAATGCATCTGTTCTACTGTATAGTCTAAATGTTAAGAATGTATAGTCCAGAACATAGCAATATGGGTCTAGCCCATAATGCATCTGTTCTACTGTATAGTCTAAATGTTAAGAATGTATAGTCCAGAACATAGCAATATGGGTCTAGCCCATAATGCATCTGTTCTACTGTATAGTCTAAATGTTAAGAATGTGCTCTCAAATTCAGAAACACTTTGCATGTGTGTATCTTGTAACCCAATTGCCAAACAACTGCACACACACTTCCCTTACAAAGACACACAGGCAATAGAAATTCATGAAAAACCAGATTGCCTTTTTAAAACCACCCATAGGCCTCCAGGCACACGGAGGCAGATCACGAACACTAAGAAGTCAGGCCAGGCCTAGTCAGAAGTATAGGTAGCAGAATTCTATGAGTCACCTAAATTGCCAAACAAACACTAGGTTTCACCTGTTCTCTTATTGAAATATAATGCTAATTTCCCCCTCTGTACACACTGAAGCAGAAAAGTTAAAAGCAGGCAGTCAGGCCAGGCCTAGTATGAAGGACAGCAGCATCATCATTCCTAGGAGGAAATATAGGTCAGACTCCTAACCACTAGAGAACAGGTGAGAGACACATACAGCAAGGGTCTGAAATTATTGACACCCTTTGATAAAGATAAGCAAATAATGACTGTATAAAATAAACAATTCAAATGCTAAGCTATTGTATGCTCAAATTATACTAATACAATTTCTCTGAGAAATAGATTTTGTTTAACAAGTAAAAAAGGGTAGGGGTCCAAATTATTGACACGCTTAAAGATTCTTATAAATAAAGTAGTCAAAAGTTTAGTATTTGGTCCCATATTCCTAGCACGCAATTACTACAATCAAGATTATGACTCTACAAATTTGTCTAAACACTTCTACATTAATGTGGATGCTACCATTAAGGGAAAATAGTGGCTCAAAAAAAAAAAAAAAAAGGCACGATACATTATTACCATTCATTGCTAAGCAAGCACAAACTGCTGAAACACAACCAAAACAAAACTGCAAATGCATCCAACAAGTTTGTAGATTCACAAGCTTGACGTCATCATTGAGCGCTAGAAATACAGGACCAAAATACTACACTTTGGACTACTTTATTCCAGAAGAATCTTTAGGGGTGTCAATAAATTTGACCCCTACCTTTTGGAGACCCCCCCCCCCCAAAAAAACTGACTTGTTAAACAATACCTCTCTCTCTGAGCAATTGAATTAGTATAAAATAACAATTTCCCCAAAAATATTTGAGCATACAATAGCTCAGTATTTTAATTATAAATTTGACACATTATTGTTCATCAAGGGTGTCAATATTTTCGGGACCCCACTCTAAGTATGTGTGTACATACACTAGACTGACTAGATAATGGCCTCAATGCAGTTAGGGAAAGATACACCATTAGAATTGATCATTGTATACCTATACCTACTGTATTACAACTGTATTACAGACCAACTGGATGCGAAACTCACTAAAGATTCAACTTGATTAATGACTTACAGGTACCCTTAAACAATTAGCTACAGAGATGCTAAACTGAATATTAACCCGTAATCCTGCTCTGTATGGGGTTGAAGTAATCTTTAAATACAGTAGCCTACTTGTGTCAGTATCAACTGGCTTGACTACAATTGAGTGAGCTGTGAAACATGACAGATTGGTCTCATGCAAGAAGCTGACGAATAGATCATGTGTGGTTAGTTGCATGTTAACGTTTTTTTTTTAATCAGCTGTACTGTTAAAACCCAAGTAATTTTCTTATTGTGAGGATAATTGTCCAGGTAACGTGTCACCTGCAGAACATTAGCCTATTATACCGGTGAGAAGAGAAGTCAAACCGGACCTGCAGGGTTAATTAACTTACGGTGTGGGTGTTGTTAGTCAACTTGGTGTCGAATCCCTGGAGACTTTTACAGTCCTCTTGATCAGCGCTTCTCCTGCTCCGACTGTGTTCGGGTGATTCAGAGTCAAACTGGAATAATTCTACATCTGCAGATCTCTTTTCGATATTCAAACTAGGATCTTTCACAAATGCATACTGTCCGTTGTCTAGTCCTTCTTTAAAAGCATAAGCGGACGTCAAATGCTGTAATAAAAAAAGTAAAACACAGTGCGTTAGAATTCCCATACTCACTGTGCGCACAAAAAAAAACCTAGCTACTTTTTTTATTGTAGGCTTTATTTTGTTATTCTAGTAATCCTGACTATAAATTGACGGTCGCTCCTGTTCGAACACGGCTACCGATGACATCAACAAAAAACCAGTAGCCCTGACAGCGAATGGTAGCCTACTGCGGCTCTGTATCCTCTCCACCGACCCGTCATAAACTCCGTTTCTAAAAACAAATCAGGCGCATTAATTTGCCGAGATGCATTACGTCCAATTGTCCACCGTGCAACTGCTTGGCCAGAAATTGTGTCAATGGCATTGATATTGGATAGCCCTTTGCAGACAGCCCACTGTGATTGGCTTTTCCTGTGTTTGACACGAGAAATTCGTCTTCTGATTGGTTAAGACCTCAATAGCACATCCCACCTCACAATAGCTTTGCCATGCTTGGTTGAGGGCACGACAGCTATTATATTATGGAATGATTTGTCCCTTCAGTGAGCTTGATCAATATTTGTTAATATGTATGATTCCGAATATGTACATTGGTTGAGGGCACGACAGCTATTATATTATGGAATGATTTGTCCCTTCAGTGAGCTTGATCAATATTTGTTAATATGTATGATTCCGAATATGTACAATTATCAAATTAAATATACATCAATAGGAATACATGTTTATAAGCATGCAAAACATGAGAAAAATAAACATGAGAAAACATGTTTATGTAATGGCATAGCCGGCCTTGTTGTGTCAGGCTCTTTAGATATCAGGTGTAGTTCATGTGACCATGTTGGATCAGTGGGTGTAGTAGTAAACATATGGGTGGGACTGAAATCGATAAATCAATTAAAAAGGATGGTTAAGAAAAAGCCAATTAAAGGGGATGGTTGAGAAAAAGCCAATTAAAAGGGATGGTTGAGAAAAAGCCAATTAAAGGGGATGGTTGAGAAAAAGCCAATTAAAAGGGATGGTTGAGAAAAAGCCAATTAAAGGGGATGGTTGAGAAAAAGCCAATTAAAGGGGATGGTTGAGAAAAAGCCAATTAAAAGGGATGGTTGAGAAGAATTGTAAAGGTCCTGTTAATATCCTTGCCTTTGATGTTTCCAAACGGAACCAAGTGAAAGTAGTCAAATATAATCCAAGGCTCTCAACAACAACATAACCTAAATTCTTGTGTCATTATCCCCTTCTCTAATGCTTCAATGGTTCGGCATTTCCAAAAAACAACACAGGCGTGGCACTTCCACAGATCAAAAGAGTGTAGAGCCCATGGCATGATGAGTGACAGGCTGAGAGAGGATGAACATTTGGACATAGCCAGAGATTATCAGATATACTCAGTTTGAATAAACCCTCAGTAAACAGCAAACAGGCCTGCCCTGTCTGTCTGTCTGGTCACTCGCCTGTTCTGTACTGTCGGTCTGTCTGTCTGGCCACTCGCCTGCCTTGTCTGTCTGTCTGTCTGTCTGGCCACTCGCCTGCCCTGTCTGTCTGTCTGTCTGTCTGTCTGTCTGTCTGTCTGTCTGTCTGTCTGTCTGTCTGTCTGTCTGTCTGTCTGTCTGGCCACTCACCTGCCTTGTCTGTCTGTCTGTCTGTCTGTCTGTCTGTCTGTCTGTCTGTCTGTCTGTCTGTCTGTCTGTCTGTCTGTCTGTCGGTCTGTCTGTCTGGCCACTCGCCTGCCTTGTCTGTCTGTCTGTCTGTCTGGCCACTCGCCTGCCCTGTCTGTCTGTCTGTCTGTCTGTCTGTCTGTCTGTCTGTCTGTCTGTCTGTCTGTCTGTCTGTCTGTCTGTCTGTCTGTCTGTCTGTCTGTCTGTCTGTCTGTCTGGCCACTCACCTGCCTTGTCTGTCTGTCTGTCTGTCTGTCTGTCTGTCTGTCTGTCTGTCTGTCTGTCTGTCTGTCTGTCTGTCTGTCTGTCTGTCTGTCTGTCTGTCTGTCTGGCCACTCGTCTGTCTGTCTGTCTGTCTGTCTGTCTGTCTGTCTGTCTGTCTGTCTGTCTGTCTGTCTGTCTGTCTGTCTGTCTGTCTGTCTGGCCACTCGCCTGCCTTGTCTGTCTGTCTGTCTGTCTGTCTGTCTGTCTGTCTGTCTGTCTGTCTGTCTGTCTGTCTGTCTGTCTGTCTGTCTGGCCACTCGTCTGTCTGTCTGTCTGTCTGTCTGTCTGTCTGTCTGTCTGTCTGTCTGTCTGTCTGTCTGTCTGTCTGTCTGTCTGTCTGTCTGTCTGGCCACTCGCCTGCCTTGTCTGTCTGTCTGTCTGTCTGGCCACTCGTCTGTCTGTCTGTCTGTCTGTCTGTCTGTCTGTCTGTCTGTCTGTCTGTCTGTCTGTCTGTCTGTCTGCCTGTCTGTCTGTCTGGCCACTCGCCTGTCTAATGGGCTGCCTGTCCATACATCATTCCATAGGCTAAATTGATAGAGGTGCTGGCAAGGGTGGGTCATTCAGATCAAAAGTTAAACCTTGCCTATTTGACCCTACTATGCTCTCCTGTTTGTTCCTGAAATAACTCACATAAGAGCGTCATTTGTTCACCGTACGCAACCTTAAATTAGATTTAATTCATTTTACGAGATGGAGTGGGTCAGAAACAGATTTTAAAATGTGCCATGTGATGAGACACCCCTTGTGACAGGGTGAACCCATGACTGGACATCATGTGGTGTTGGAGAGAAAGAAAGGACTGGAGTCTCTCGCCAGCCAGCTGGCTTTAAAATGCAGTGACCACCACAACCACGGGATCTTCACCGACACCTATCCCTCTTCCCAGGCAGCGGAACGTCGAGCCCGATGGAAGACATTCTAGAGCCGTCCAGAGTTTCAGAATGCTGAGTCAGGCAGCGGAACGTCGAGCCCGATGGAAGACATTCTAGAGTCAGCCAGAGTGTTAGAATGCTGAGTCAGGCAGCGGAACGTCGAGCCCGATGGAAGACATTCTAGAGTCGGCCAGAGTGTTAGAATGCTTTTTACTTCCGGCGCCGACTGAGATGGCCGCCTCGCTTCGCGTTCCTAGGAAACTATGCAGTTTTTTGTTTTTTTACGTGTTATTTCTTACATTAGTACCCCAGGTCATCTTAGGTTTCATTACATACAGTCGAGAAGAACTACTGAATATAAGATCAGCGTCAACTCACCATCAGTACGACCAAGAATATGTTTTCCGCGACGCGGATCCTGTGTTCTGCCTTACAAACAGGACAACGGAATGGATCGCATGCAGCGACCCAAGGAAACGACTCCGAAAAGAGGGAAACGCGGCGGTGTTCTGGTCAGACTCCGAAAAAGGGCACATCGCGCACCACTTCCCAGTATTCTTCTTGCCAATGTCCAGTCTCTCGACAACAAGGTTGATGAAATCCGAGCAAGGGTGGCATTCCAGAGGGATATCAGAGACTGCAACGTTCTCTGCTTTACGGAGACATGGCTCACTAGGAAAACGCTATCCAGGGCGGTACAGCCAACGGGTTTCTCCACGCATCGCGCCGACAGAAACAAACATCTCTCTGGTAAGAAGAGTGGAGGGGGCGTATGCCTCATGACTAACGGGACATGGTGTGATGAAGGAAACATACAGGAACTCAAATCCTTCTGTTCACCTGATTTAGAATTCCTCACAATCAAATGTAGACCGCATTATCTTCCAAGAGAATTCTCTTCGATTATAATCACAGCCGTATATATCCCCCCCAAGCAGACACATCGATGGCTCTGAACGAACTTTATTTAACTCTTTGCAAACTGGAAAACATTTATCCGGAGGCTGCATTCATTGTAGCTGGGGATTTTAACAAAGCCAATCTGAAAACAAGACTCCCTAAATTTTATCAGCATATCGATTGCGCAACCAGGGGTGGTAAAACCTTGGATCACTGTTACTCTAACTTCCGCGACGCATATAAGGCCCTGCCCCGCCCCCTTTCGGAAAAGCTGACCACGACTCCATTTTGCTGATCCCTGCCTACAGGCAGAAATTAAAACAAGAGGCTCCCACGCTGAGGTCTGTCCAACGCTGGTCAGACCAAGCTGACTCTACACTCCAAGACTGCTTCCATCACGTGGACTGGGACATGTTTCGTATTGCGTCAGATGGGAATATTGACGAATACGCTGATTCGGTGTGCGAGTTCATTAGAACGTGCGTCGAAGATGTCGTTCCCATAGCAACGATAAAAATATTCCCTAACCAGAAACCGTGGATTGATGGCAGCATTCGCGTGAAACTGAAAGCGCGAACCACTGCTTTTAATCAGGGCAAGGTGTCTGGCAACATGACTGAATACAAACAGTGCAGCTATTCCCTCCGTAAGGCTATCAAACAAGCTAAGCGTCAGTACAGAGACAAAGTGGAATCTCAATTCAATGGCTCAGACACAAGAGGCATGTGGCAGGGTCTACAGTCAATCACGGACTACAAGATGAAATCCAGCCCAGTCACGGACCAGGATGTCTTGCTCCCAGGCAGACTAAATAACTTTTTGCCCGCTTTGAGGACAATACAGTGCCACTGACACGGCCTGCAACGGAAACATGCAGTCTCTCCTTCACTGCAGCCGAGGTGATTAAGACATTTAAACGTGTTAACCCTCGCAAGGCTGCAGGCCCAGACGGCATCCCCAGCCGCGCCCTCCGAGCATGCGCAGACCAGCTGGCCGGTGTGTTTACGGACATATTCAATCAATCCCTATACCAGTCTGCTGTTCCCACATGCTTCAAGAGGGCCACCATTGTTCCTGTTCCCAAGAAAGCTAAGGTAACTGAGCTAAACGACTACCGCCCCGTAGCACTCACTTCCGTCATCATGAAGTGCTTTGAGAGACTAGTCAAGGACCATATCACCTCCACCCTACCTGACACCCTAGACCCACTCCAATTTGCTTACCGCCCAAATAGGTCCACAGACGATGCAATCTCAACCACACTGCACACTGCCCTAACCCACCTGGACAAGAGGAATACCTATGTGAGAATGCTGTTCATCGACTACAGCTCGGCATTCAACACCATAGTACCCTCCAAGCTCGTCATCAAGCTCGAGACCCTGGGTCTCGACCCCGCCCTGTGCAACTGGGTACTGGACTTCCTGACGGGCCGCCCCCAGGTGGTGAGGGTAGGCAACAACATCTCCTCCCCGCTGATCCTCAACACGGGGCCCCACAAGGGTGCGTTCTGAGCCCTCTCCTGTACTCCCTGTTCACCCACGACTGCGTGGCCACGCACGCCTCCAACTCAATCATCAAGTTTGCGGACGACACAACAGTGGTAGGCTTGATTACCAACAACGACGAGACGGCCTACAGGGAGGAGGTGAGGGCCCTTGGAGTGTGGTGTCAGGAAAATAACCTCACACTCAACGTCAACAAAACTAAGGAGATGATTGTGGACTTCAGGAAACAGCAGAGGGAACACCCCCTATCCACATCGATGGAACAGTAGTGGAGAGGGTAGCTAGTTTTAAGTTCCTCGGCATACACATCACAGACAAACTGAATTGGTCCACTCACACTGACAGCGTCGTGAAGAAGGCGCAGCAGCGCCTATTCAACCTCAGGAGGCTGAAGAAATTCGGCTTGTCACCAAAAGCACTCACAAACTTCTACAGATGCACAATCGAGAGCATCCTGGCGGGCTGTATCACCGCCTGGTACGGCAACTGCTCCGCCCTCAACCGTAAGGCTCTCCAGAGGGTAGTGAGGACTGCACAACGCATCACCGGGGGCAAACTACCTGCCCTCCAGGACACCTACACCACCCGTTGTTACAGGAAGGCCATAAAGATCATCAAGGACATCAACCACCCGAACCACTGCCTGTTCACCCCGCTATCATCCAGAAGGCGAGGTCAGTACAGGTGCATCAAAGCTGGGACCGAGAGACTGAAAAACAGCTTCTATCTCAAGGCCATCAGACTGTTAAATAGCCACCACTAACATTGAGTGGCTGCTGCCAACACACTGTCATTGACACTGACCCAACTCCAGCCATTTTAATAATGGGAATTGATGGGAAATGATGTAAATATATCACTAGCCACTTTAAACAATGCTACCTTATATAATGTTACTTACCCTACATTATTCATCTCATATACATATGTATATACTGTACTCTACAACATCGACTGCATCCTTATGTAACACATGTATCACTAGCCACTTTAACTATGCCACTTTGTTTACTTTGTCTACATACTCATCTCATATGTATATACTGTACTCGATACCATCTACTGTATGCTGCTCTGTACCATCACTCATTCATATATCCTTATGTACATGTTCCTTATCCCCTTACACTGTGTATAAGACAGTAGTTTTGGAATTGTTAGTTAGATTACTTGTTGGTTATCACTGCATTGTCGGAACTAGAAGCACAAGCATTTCGCTACACTCGCATTAACATCTGCTAACCATGTGTATGTGACAAATAAAATTTGATTTGATTTGATTTGCTGAGTCAGGCAGCGGAACGTCGAGCCCGATGGAAGACATTCTAGAGTCGGCCAGAGTGTTAGAATGCTGAGTCAGGCAGCGGAACGTCGAGCCCGATGGAAGACATTCTAGAGTCGGCCAGAGTGTTAGAATGCTGAGTCAGGCAGCGGAACGTCGAGCCCGATGGAAGACATTCTAGAGCCATCCAGAGTTTCAGAATGCTGAGTCAGGCAGCGGAACGTCGAGCCCGATGGAAGACATTCTAGAGTCGGCCAGAGTTTTAGAATGCTGAGTCAGGCAGCGGAACGTCGAGCCCGATGGAAGACATTCTAGAGTCGGCCAGAGTGTTAGAATGCTGAGTGAGGCAGCGGAACGTCGAGCCCGATGAAAGGCATTCTAGAGTCGGCCAGAGTGTTAGAATGCTGAGTCAGGCAGCGGAACGTCGAGCCCGATGGAAGACATTCTAGAGTCGTCCAGAGTTTTAGATTGCTGAGTCAGGCAGCGGAACGTCGAGCCCGATGGAAGACATTCTAGAGTCGTCCAGAGTTTTAGATTGCTGAGTCAGGCAGCGGAACGTCGAGCCCGATGGAAGACATTCTAGAGTCGTCCAGAGTTTTAGAATGCTGAGTCAGGCAGCGGAACGTCGAGCCCGATGGAAGACATTCTAGAGTCGTCCAGAGTTTTAGAATGCTGAGTCAGGCAGCGGAACGTCGAGCCCGATGGAAGACATTCTAGAGTCGTCCAGAGTTTCAGAATGCTGAGTCACATTCCACTCCTGGAATAGTTCCACAACAAGTCACTAAGAGGACGGGAGGATGGAAAGGAGGAGAGGTACATTCACACTGCCAGTGTTGTGTATATGAGCCGCAGAGCATCATGGGAGTTGTGTGTGTTGAGATGAGCGTGTTCATATAAATAGTTTAACTGAATTCCTGTCTCCCGTCTCATCATTATTTAATTTGTATAAAGACGTGGTTATGAAACCCACAAGACATAACAACCAGGATGATGAAAACTCTAGCCAGCTGATGTTAGAGGAGTTAACATCCATCCAATCCCCAACAATAGTTTCAGGCAGATGTTACATGTTGGTTTAAACTGTTCATTTTGATCCCATGTCGTCACGCCCGCGCAAACGTGTGTATAGTGAAAACATAAACATAACAGTTCCAGAACTCCAAATGGTCAAGATAAACAACATGGGTCAGACAAACCTGTTTGGCTACCTGACTAATTTTCTGACCCGTTCTGTAAACCTGATCCTAACCACAGTCTCTTGAGAATTTAGATGACAGTGATGATAACCCTGCTACAGCCTGTGTGATCTGTTGTCCAAAAACATTGCAACATCCAGTCAGACAGGATCCACACAATCCCCACCCGTAGATCGAGTGTAATTTTCCCCAAATTGTGTTGGGACTCTCGATACCATATCGAAGCCCAATATTTAACATCTGCCGGTGACAATAGTTTCAGAACTAGAGACAGGAGGACAGACACACGGTAATCAAACAACGTGAGCCAGATATACTGAAACTGTTGAAGTTGGTGAACCAGAGCCAAAACTTGACCCTAATAGTCTATTGAAGTAAGGTCACACAGTGTCTCTGTGTGACCTACTGTCAAAACATTGGCCACGTGAATACATTGTGGTGAGTTATCTCTCTCTCTCTCTCTCTCTCTCTCTCTCTCTCTCTCTCTCTCTCTCTCTCTCTCTCTCTCTCTCTCTCTCTCTCTCTCTCTCTCTCTCTCTCGCTCCCAGATTCACTATTAACAAAAAGCAAAGCAACCGGTCTGGCGAGGCTATTTGACCGAAGCTCACAGCAGCACAATGATCTACAGAGCAGCATTCCTGTGAGATGGAACCTATGTCCCAAATGGAACCCTATTAACTACAAAGTGCACTACTTTTGGTCAAAGGTGGTGCACTACGTAGAGAAAAGGGTGCCATTTGGGCGTATCCCCAGAACTGTACAATACACAGGCAACTCCTCCCCCACGGCCCCAGAATGGCCGCCCAGTCAACTGTCAGAAGGTGGAGAACAAAGAAACTCTTATTCCTTCTTGGAGATGTGCTCCACGATATGAAGACTGTGACTGTGCACTTTCTAACAATAATTCCTGGTCTGGCCACAAGGTGGGCTATGCTTTTGTGTTCAGGGAGAAACCAGTGAATTGAGTCATAGATATTAGAGGAAGGAAGGTTCGTCACTGAAGTTTGTCGACTTGTTCAACAGAGGAAATAGTGATCACTATTGTGAATAACGTTTTATTGTCATGCATCTGTCTTTAATATGTCATGAGTAAACCGATTAGCCTACCTACTTCATAACTGACTAACTGTCAATAACTCGAAAGAGTAGATATGGGACAGAACTGTTAGAGGTTAGTTATAAAACAGTCTAATCTTCTGATATGAATGAGACAGGACAATTTCATCAAATACATTTGCCTTGCTGTATGTAGAAATAGCGCCCCCTTGTGATGAAGAGCTGCCTGTCCCCTTGACATTATTTAGTGTGGTAACACAGCACACCTATCACCATTGTGATCGGGGGCATTTCCAATTTAAATTCAGTCATATCAGATATTTAAATCCCATGCAAAATCCTAAATTCTAGTCAAATTGAATGTGTTTATCTCCTAGATTGGCTGAATTTAAATTATTATTAAGAGTTGAATAGATGCCATGCAATTTAATGTCTGTTCACGTCACAGCTGTTCATAACAGTTGTCCCCAGCTGCTCATAGTGGGATGATTGAATAGAACAGCCAAGTGGTCTGAGGCAGTCGGCAGATAACGAGGGTTTTCAAGTGCAACTTTATTAATGGTCGTTTTGGGAAACAGCTCGGAGATTTAATGATGCACCCATGAAGGTTCTAAAGATGAACTTAGCCTTAAGACGCTTTTGGGAAACTGGGCCCTGGACAATAAATTATGTGAGACAAAACCATTTTTTATTTTTTTTTAACCAAATTTGAAGCGCAAATGTAATTTTTGAAATACACAAAACTTTTTATAATCACCATCCAGTGTAAAAAACATGTAAATTTAAAACATAATACTGTGTTTTAAGTGAAAAGTAGGCATTGGCCTGAAGCCAAAAAGTAAAGGAATTTCACAGGAGCGCTAAAATGCTCCACCAAGGTTTTCCAGCACACAGCTTTGACCTACTACAGTAGCTATGTTGGTCTATTGTACAAACGATGTGTATGCAAGTTGCTATGGATTCATACTTTCTCAAACAGCCTAATTCATACTCTTCAGAGGGGGAAATCTGTCCTTTGGTCTGATGATTCCAAATTTGAGGTTTTTTGTTTCCAACCGCCATGTCTTTATGAGACGCAGAGTAGGTGAACGGATGATCTCCGCATGTGTGGTTCCCACCGTGAAGCATGGAGGAGGAGGTGTGGGGGTGCTTTGCTGGTGGCACTGTCAGTGATTTAGTTAGAATTCAAGGCACACATAACCAGCATGGCTACCACAGCATTCTGCAGGGATATGCCATCCCATCTGGTTTGCACTTAGTGGGACTATCATTTTGTTTTCAACAGGACAATGACCCAACACACCTCCAGGCTGTGTAAGGGCTATTTGACCAAGAAGGAGAGTGATGGAGTGCTGCATCAGATGACCTGGCCTCCACAGGCTTCCACTTTAAACCTTGGAGCGTTCAGATGAGTTGTTGCCCTTCTAGTTTCAATCTATTTGAAACCCATTCTGCTGCTATGCAGGGTGGCTGGTGACAAAGTGGCTAATTTAAAGAATCTCAAATATTTGTTTAACACTTTTTTGGTTACTACATGATTCCATATGCTTTTTCATAGTTTTGATGTCTTCACTATTATTATACAATGTAGAAAATAGTACAAATAAAGAAAAACCCTGGAAGGAGTAGGTGTGTCCAAACTTTTGACTGGTTCTGTATATCCCCCATGTACCTTTTGTATGGATGTATTCTTGTTAATACAAACGAATACAATTAGGTGGACGTGTCACTTTAAGAACGTCGGTGAACACGTGTGCAGCGCTCTTCACTTGGAGGAGAAAAAAAAAGTTTGACATAAATTTCTGAAATTACCAAGCAAGTCATCCAATTTCTCCCCCTACCAACAATCGTCTAAAGAGAAAGTACTGCATACTGTCCAAGAAAATTGACTTGCGACAGTGGGACAATGGACGGGATATCCCAGGTAAAAACAGCGTTAGAAAAAAGTGATTATGTTTGCTAAATTACATTTTCTTCTATTGCGCAAAAGAATTGCGTGGTATTTCTATTTGTGTGTTTGGTTGCATGCCTATCCTCGAATGACAACTCCACTTTGTCAGCTAATAAACTGTTTATCTTTTTTTGTTTCTTGAATCTCAAAAGAACATTCAGACTTCAGGATTTACTCTGGATTTGGGTCCCCTGAAAGAGCCCTTGGCATTTATTAGAGTGCTCGAATGGGTAAGTTTGATTTTTCTAGATACTTATTATGCTATGTAGCCCAAATGTACCTTAACTAGACGATTACTCCTTATAAGGACCAATGATGGGTAGGTCGTCTTTGTAAATAAGAACGAGTTCTTAAACTGACTTGCCTAGTTAAATAAATAAAGGTGTGTATCAATTGAACGTTAAGTGTTTTTATATAATTCCTTGTTGATATGAAAGATAAGGTTCCGCGTGTTAATGTTCAGTCCCAGTTTCTGGCTCTTATGCCACCTGCATATAAATATCACTATAAATATATAGTGGTAGTCTGATTTAATCAGACTGTAATACACAATTAATTGGTAAATGCAGCGTGAAAATAAGACTGTAAAATCGTGTAAATGTTATTTACACGTCAGTTGGTCGAATACAGTTACATTTGAAATTACTCTACTGTTTTTTTTGTTGCGTTTTGTCCAGATTGCTGAAATTTGAGACCAAATATCCAAAGGAAAGCATTATGTTTACCCAACTTGTTTTTTAGAGTGCTGGTAAGGAAGTTGCAATGTCTTTCACTTGGAACATATTTCAAACCAAGTAAACACCTGCTGACTTCAGTTTGTATCACTAAGGTATGGTTAGTATGTATGCATTGTGTGCATGTAGTTACGTCTAGTGCACTTACCTTCAGTCACGAGCAAACGTGTGCACGCGATGCACTAACTTAAAATCAGCAGGTATTTACACGGTCAAGGTTAGAGAAATGTCAACTTCAATGCCGGCACTCGAAAAAGTTGTGCAAACAATACTTTCCTGTGGATATTTTGTCTCGAATGAAATATTAAAATGCATAGATAATTGGTAGAGTAAGTTCAAATGTAATTAAATTCATCATTCTAGTTTGTAAGGAACATTTGCATGACTTTGCAAGTCCATTTGATTTAGGATGTGTGTATTACAGCCTGACTAAGCAGACTAATGCAGACGGTACCTTTTTAAAAATTAAAACAAAGTGTCACCAGCCGCCCTGCATAGCAGCAGATTGGGTTTCAAATTGTTTGAAACTAGCTGGTGTTGCGACGTACTGCAGGCCGGTGGTGTTGCGGCATACTGCAGGCCGGTGGTGTTGCGGCATACTGCAGGCCGGTGGTGTTGCGGCATACTGCAGGCCGGTGGTGTTGCGGCATACTGCAGGCCGGTGGTGTTGCGGCATACTGCAGGCCGGTGGTGTTGCGGCATACTGCAGGCCGGTGGTGTTGCGGCATACTGCAGTTCAGCTATTCATCGTGTAACAATTTGGAAGTCCCGACCTAGACTACTAACTATACTGTAACAACTTAATTGTTGCAAACTAAATATGAAACATTTGAGAAATCTGATCATTTACAAGATGCAACAAATATATATTTCTGCAAAGAGTGTGGACTCTCTGTGACTAGTGTGGTACCAAGACATAGAAGACAGACTCCAGTCTCCTTTTAGATCTAGCTGAAATGTGATATTCTATCAGTACATTAGCATTATTCACCACCCTATACTATGGCCTCTGTAGTGTATGAATACAACAAGGCGCTACACGGCCATCTGAGAGGTGGCGTCTCTTGAGAAAAGTGTTTTTTTTAGACATGCGTCCTGTACCGCATCTATTAAAGGGTTGTTTTTATTGAGGTTAATAAAAATGACTGTTCTCTACAGCGTAAGAACATCATGATAGAATGATATTGTACACATGACTGTAAGTCGCTTTGGATAAAAGCGTCTGCTAAATGGCATATATTATATTATCAGTCAATTATTGTTCACCACCGTTGCGACGGACTGGGGGCAGAACGACAGATTTGTACCATGTCAGTGTAACAGTATAACTTTAGACCGTCCCCTCGCCCATACCCGGGTGCGAACCAGGGATGCTCTGCACACATCAACAACAGTCACCCACGAAGCATCGTTACCCGTCGCTCCACAAAAGCAAGAGCAAGGGAGAACTACTACTTCAAGGTCTCAGAGCAAGTGACGTCACCGATTGAAACGCTATTTAGCGCACACCGCTAACTAAGCTAGCCGTTTCACATCTGTTACATCAGTGAACCTGTAAAGCAAACTGCCCTTAGTTATAGCACAGGATACCCTACTGCTCTACCAAGCAAAAATATACAAACTGCCCTTAGTTATAGCACAGGGTACCCTACTGCCCAACCAAGCCAAAAATATACAAACTGCCCTTAGTTATAGCACAGGGTGCCCTACTGCCCAACCAAGCCAAAAATATACAAACTGCCCTTAGTTATAGCACAGGGTACCCTACTGCCCAACCAAGCCAAAAATATACAAACTGCCCTTAGTTATAGCACAGGGTACCCTACTGCCCTACCAAGCCAAAAATATACAAACTGCCCTTAGTTATAGCACAGGGTGCCCTACTGCCCTAGCAAGCCAAAAATATACAAACTGCCCTTAGTTATAGCACAGGGTGCCCTACTGCCCAACCAAGCCAAAAATATACAAACTGCCGTTAGTTATAGCACAGGATACCCTACTGCCCAACCAAGCCAAAAATATACAAACTGCCCTTAGTTATAGCACAGGCTACCCTACTGCCCAACCAAGCCAAAAATATACAAACTGCCCTTAGTTATAGCACAGGGTGCCCTACTGCCCTACCAAGCCAAAAATATACAAACTGCCCTTAGTTATAGCACAGGATACCCTACTGCTCTACCAAGCAAAAATATACAAACTGCCCTTAGTTATAGCACAGGGTGCCCTACTGCCCTACCAAGCCAAAAATATACAAACTGCCCTTAGTTATAGCACAGGATACCCTACTGCTCTACCAAGCAAAAATATACAAACTGCCCTTAGTTATAGCACAGGGTGCCCTACTGCCCTACCAAGCCAAAAATATACAAACTGCCCTTAGTTATAGCACAGGATACCCTACTGCTCTACCAAGCAAAAATATACAAACTGCCCTTAGTTATAGCACAGGGTGCCCTACCAAACAAAAATACACAAACTGCTCATAGCGTGGAACTGAGGGGGGGGGGGTGGCTTTTATTTACCTTGATACCACAGTAACTTTATACAGTTACTGTAAACATGACCTCCATTTTAATCCAAAACACAATACAAATGGAGGCAGGATACTGTTCGCTGCTCTGGCTCCCCAATGGTGGAACAAACTCCCTCACGACGCCAGGACAGCGGAGTCAATCACCACCTTCCGGAGACACCTGAAACCCCACCTCTTTAAGGAATACCTAGGATAGGATAAAGTAATCCTTCTCACCCCCCCCTCCCCCCCTTAAAATATTTAGATGCACTATTGTAAAGTGGCTGTTCCACTGGATGTCATAAGGTGAATGCACCAATTTGTAAGTCGCTCCGGATAAGAGCGTCTGCTAAATGACTTAAATGTAAATGTAATGTACTTGTCCACATGATGATCTTAATGTAGCAAAAAAAATGACATTAACACATTTTTGACCAAATGAGCAGTTACTGCCTTGTTTGTTTGTTTGGTAGGGCAGCATGGTCACATGTTCTAATCTACACTGTTTGGACTGAATGTCATTTCAGAAAGGTGTGTGTGTGTGTGTGTGTGTGTGTGTATAAGCTGTCAACTGTTTCTTTAATTTCATTGTGTCATGTCCTTATTTGGCTTTGTCTGTCTGCAGATCTTCTCCATATTTGCCTTCGCTACGGCGTCAGGTTATGCCGGCGCTACGAGCATCAATGTGCAGTGCCAGGGTAGCAGCACCAGCCAAGAAATCACTGCTGTCTTTAACTACCCGTTCAGGTAAGCAGAACAGGAGTAAACGGATGCATTGTATGGAGGTGTGATGTTTCTGTTCAAAGAGGCGGCGGGGTGGCCTAGTGGTTAGTGTAGAGGCGGCGGGGTGGCCTAGTGGTTAGAGTGTAGAGGCGGCAGGGAGCCTAGTGGTTAGAGTGTAGAGGTGGCAGGGAGGCCTAGTGGTTAGAGTGTAGAGGCGGCAGGGCGGCCTAGTGGTTAGAGTGTAGAGGCGGCAGGGCGGCCTAGTGGTTAGAGTGTAGAGGCGGCAGGGCGGCCTAGTGGTTAGAGTGTAGAGGCGGCAGGGCGGCCTAGTGGTTAGAGTGTAGAGGCGGCAGGGCGGCCTAGTGGTTAGAGTGTAGAGGCGGCAGGGCGGCCTAGTGGTTAGAGTGTAGAGGCGGCAGGGAGGCCTAGTGGTTAGAGTGTTGGGGCGGCCTAGTGGTTAGAGTGTTGGGGCGGCCTAGTGGTTAGAGTGTGGGGGCGGCCTAGTGGTTAGAGTGTGGGGGCGGCCTAGTGGTTAGAGTGTGGGGGCGGCCTAGTGGTTAGAGTGTGGGGGCGGCCTAGTGGTTAGAGTGTGGGGGCGGCCTAGTGGTTAGAGTGTGGGGGCGGCCTAGTGGTTAGAGCTTTAGACTAGTAACAGGAAGGTTGCAAGTTCAAACCTCCGAGCTGTCGTTCTGCTCCTGAACAGGCAGTTCATTGAAAATAAGAATTAGTTCTTAACTGACTTGCCTAGTTAAATAAAGGTAAAATAAAAAAAGTGGCTTGCTATAATTTGGTCGTGTTCATCGGGGCACACTGAATCAAATTTTTTTGCAACAAAACATGAAAATCTATATATTTTTTTACTGGACAAGCTCAGCCGAGTATCTGGCTGTTTTTCCTCCGATATTAAACATTTCCTAAACGTACGTAAACCTACCGAACATGACCCTATACTACATGTGACTACACTCAAAAGATCATGTGTTCTTATTGGACAGTTTCTGGTAGTACATCCCTGTTTCACTTTTCCCCCTTACGGAACACCACTCTCTCTGTTCTCACAGGCTAATGGCCCATCCATACATCGTCCCCTCCTGTAACAACGACTCCAGCACTATCCAGCTCTATCTGACCGGCGACCACTCCTCCTCAGCCGAGTTCTACGTCTGTATCGGGGTGTTTGCCTTCCTCTACAGCACCGCCAGCCTGGTGATCTACCTGGGCTACCAGCACGTCTACAGGCAGACCAGCCGTGGCACCATTGTGGTGAGTTAACTGGGAATTGTTCTGTTCATTCTCTTTGTAGTGTTCGACGGAAGGTGTTGATGTTAGGCGTTGAGCAAAATCCCAGTCTATAGAATGACTTGGAATAGCTGTTGGGTTTTAATTCTGAGTAAAAACTCGACCGACACTATGAAAGCTCAAAGCAAGTTTATTCTTCCCAGAGTGTCAATATAGCTGCATTAGACAAAGACATGTTCACACAAACACTGATATTTAACCCTTTCTCCTAGGCTGAGTCTCCTTCTACACATCTGAACAGCCAATGCATCTCTGTTGCTAGACAGAACCTTAGTGATATCTGTTCTTCCTCACTTCATCTAACCAGACCTCTACCTAAAGTGCTCACTCCTCCCCAACTCAAGGCTGTCATGGTGATTGGTACCAGACTGTGTCTCTTTCTCCTCCCAGAGTATCCCTGATGGCTAACAATAACATATCCTGACATAATGTAAACTTTATACATTACCCTCTCTCCCTCAGTAACATGAATAAGTTTATTTAATATTCTCAGAACCCAACAAGGCTAAAGAGCTTGAGCAGTGGCACGAAATAGCTATAGACACTTGACGTCTGTGTGTGAAGGGCACTTAACGAGCGGAAGGGCACTTGGCACTTAACGGGAGGAAGGGCACTTAACGGGAGGAAGGGCACTTAACGGGAGGAAGGGCACTTAACGGGAGGAAGGGCACTTAACGGGAGGAAGGGCACTTAACGGGAGGAAGGGCACTTAACGGGAGGAAGGGCACTTAACGGGAGGAAGGGCACTTAACGGGAGGAAGGGCACTTAACGGGAGGAAGGGCACTTAACGGGAGGAAGGGCACTTAACGGGAGGAAGGGCACTTAACGGGAGGAAGGGCACTTAACGGGAGGAAGGGCACTTAACGGGAGGAAGGGCACTTAACGGGAGAGGGCAAGGGAGGAAGGGCACTTAACGGGAGGAAGGGCACTTAACGGGAGGAAGGGCACTTAACGGGAGGAAGGGCACTTAACGGGAGGAAGGGCACTTAACGGGAGGAAGGGCACTTAACGGGAGGAAGGGCACTTAACGGGTGGTCTGTAAATGAAGAACCAGAACTGGGTAGGGTCAGGGGTAGAGGTCGACCGATTAATCGGAATGGGTGATTAAATTAGGGCTTATTTCAAGTTTTCATAACAATTGGAAATCTGTATTTTTGGATGTCGATTTATAAAATAAATCATAATAATATATAGATTTTTTTTACAACTTTATTTAACTAGGCAAGTCAGTTAAGAACACATAATTATTTTAAATGACTGCCTAGGAACGGTGGGTTAACTGCCTTGTTCAGGGGCAGAACGACAGATTTTTTACCTTGTCAGCTCGGGGGATCCAATCTTGCAACCATACGGGTAACTAGTCCAACGATTTAACCACCTGCCTCACAAGGAGACTGCCTGTTACGCGAATGCAGTAAGAAGTCAAGGTAAGTTGCTAGCTAGCATTAAACTTATCTTATAAAAAACAATCAATCATAATCACTAGTTAAGTACACATGGTTGATGATATTACTAGATATTATCTAGCGTGTCCTGCATTGCATATAATCTGACTAAGCATACAAGTATCTAAGTATCTGACTGAGGGGTGGTAGGCAGAAGCAGGCACGTAAACATTCATCCAAACAGCACTGTCGTGCGTTTTGCCAGCAGCTCTTCATTGTGTGTCAAGCGTTGTGCTGTTTATGACTTCAAGCCTATCAACTCACGAGATAAGGCTGGTGTAACCGAAGTGAAATGGCTAGCTAGTTAGCTCGCGCTAACAGCGTTTCAAACGTCATTCGCTCTGAGCCTTCTAGTAGTTGTTCCCCTTGCTCTGCATGGGTAACGCTGCTTCGATGGTGGCTGTTGTCGATGTGTTCTTGGTTCGAGCCCTGGTAGGAGCGAGGAGAGGGACGGAAGCTATACTGTTACACTGGCAATACTAAAGTGCCTATAAGAACATCCAATAGTCAAAGGTTAATGAAATACAAATGGTATAGTGGGAAATAGTCCTGTAGTTATTATAGGAATTATAACTTAAAACTTCTTACCTGGGAATATTGAAGACTCATGTTAAAAGGAACCACCAGCTTTCGTATGTTCTCATGTTCTGAGCAAAGAACTGAAACGTTAGCTTTCTTACATTGCACATATTGCACTTTTACTTTCTTCTCCAACACTTTGTTTTTGCATTATTTAAACCAAATTGAACATGTTTTATTATTTATTTGAGGCTAAATTGATTTTATTGATGTATTATATTAAGTTAAAATAAGTGTTCATTCAGTATTGTTGTATTTGTCATTACAAATAAATGTAAAAATCAGACGATTTAATTGGTATCGGATTTTTTTGGGTCCTCCAATAATCTGTATCGGTATCAGCGTTGAAAAATCATAAATCGGTCGACCTCTAGTCGGGGGTGTGTTCCTCTGGAACGGTCAGGGGTGTGTTCCTCTGGAACGGTCAGGGGTGTGTTCCTCTGGAACGGTCAGGGGTGTGTTCCTCTGGAACGGTCAGGGGTGTGTTCCTCTGGAACGGTCAGGGGTGTGTTCCTCTGGAACGGTCAGGGGTGTGTTCCTCTGGAACGGTCAGGGGTGTGTTCCTCTGGAACGGTCAGGGGTGTGTTCCTCATGAAGTCAACTCTATCAATAATGAAGCCACTAGTCATGTTCAATGACAGTTTCTTGGTATATTTTGGTTGCTTGTGGACCAGCGGATCTGGGTCAAGTACGTTGTCAGATATTTGAGGGGCACGTTATTTAGTTTTCCCAGTACAATGGAACCAATATATTAGTTCCAAAAGTCCAAAATCAAAGCTGAATCAAGCAAAGATCAAATACTTGTCTTTATTTATTTCTTTATTTATTTTACCTTTATTTAACTAGGCAAGTCAGTTAAGAACATTCTTATTTTCAATGACGGCCTGGGAACAGTGGGTTAACTGCCTGTTCAGGTGCAGTTAGGGGGTTTGAACTCGCAACCTTCCGGTTACTAGTCCAACGCTCTAACCACTAGGCTACACTGCCGTCTGCTTCACTAATTCAAGTTTCAAACAATCGGATGCATAACAACTCAAATCAAAAAGCGTGTTGGCTAATTATTTGGATTTGGTGGTGGGATGCGGGTGTTACCAACAAGTGAGATTCTTTATATGGGCTCTTTCCATAGTGTTTGTATGGGCTCTTTCCATAGTGTTTGTATGGGCTCTTTCCATACTGTTTGTATGGGCTCTTTCCATAGTGTTTGTATGGGCTCTTTCCATAGTGTTTGTATGGGCTCTTTCCATAGTGTTTGTATGGGCTCTTTCCATACTGTTTGTATGGGCTCTTTCCATACTGTTTGTATGGGCTCTTTCCATACTGTTTGTATGGGCTCTTTCCATAGTGTTTGTATGGGCTCTTTCCATAGTGTTTGTATGGGCTCTTTCCATACTGTTTGTATGGGCTCTTTCCATAGTGTTTGTATGGGCTCTTTCCATAGTGTTTGTATGGGCTCTTTCCATAGTGTTTGTATGGGCTCTTTCCATAGTGTTTGTATGGGCTCTTTCCATAGTGTTTGTATGGGCTCTTTCCATACTGTTTGTATGGGCTCTTTCCATACTGTTTGTATGGGCTCTTTCCATACTGTTTGTATGGGCTCTTTCCATACTGTTTGTATGGGCTCTTTCCATACTGTTTGTATGGGCTCTTTCCATACTGTTTGTATGGGCTCTTTCCATACTGTTTGTATGGGCTCTTTCCATACTGTTTGTATGGGCTCTTTCCATACTGTTTGTATGGGCTCTTTCCATACTGTTTGTATGGGCTCTTTCCATACTGTTTGTATGGGCTCTTTACATACTGTTTGTATGGGCTCTTTACATACTGTTTGTATGGGCTCTTTCCATAGTGTTTGTATGGGCTCTTTCCATAGTGTTTGTATGGGCTCTTTCCATAGTGTTTGTATGGGCTCTTTCCATACTGTTTGTATGGGCTCTTTCCATACTGTTTGTATGGGCTCTTTCCATACTGTTTGTATGGGCTCTTTCCATAGTGTTTGTATGGGCTCTTTCCATAGTGTTTGTATGGGCTCTTTCCATAGTGTTTGTATGGGCTCTTTCCATAGTGTTTGTATGGGCTCTTTCCATAGTGTTTGTATGGGCTCTTTCCATACTGTTTGTCTGATTTTTCTGTTCCATTTACATTTAAGTCATTTAGCAGACGCTCTTATCCAGAGCGACTTACAAATTGGTGCATTTACCTTATGACATCCAGTGGAACAGCCACTTTACAATAGTGCATCTAAATCTTTTAAGGGGGGGGGGTTAGAAGGATTACTTTATTCTATCCTAGGTATTCCTTAAAGAGGTGGGGTTTCAGGTGTCTCCGGAAGGTGGTGATTGACTCCGCTGTCCTGGCGTCGTTCCAACTTTCCTCTTGGACCTGCATTTTATATACTTGTATTTACAATGTCTCGTGTCCTTCCAACAGGACCTGCTGTTGACAGCAGCCTTCACCTTCCTGTGGCTGGTGTCGTCCTCTGCCTGGGGTAAAGGCCTGACTGACGTGAAGTGGGCTACCAGCCCCTCTAACCTGGTAGGCTTCATCTCCACCTGCAAGGACGTCGGAAACAAGTGCACACCAGGAGCAGTGCCTCACATGGGGCGACTCAACTCCTCTGTGGTAGGCTATATTACCTGTAGTGTTGTTAATGGTGGCTACATATAGTGCCCTCCTGAATTATTGGCACCCTAGATGAATATGAACAAAAGTCTGTGTGGGGGGAGTTTTTGTTGATAGACTTGATCTTGCACTCAAAATATCATATGAATCTAACATTTTAATAGAGTTAAAATGATTCAAACATGTTATGTCATCAACTAATGTTTAAAGGATACAGTGCAAACAACTGTTGGAAAAAGGACTTGTCATGCAATAACACAATTATTAAAAAAAAATAAAAAAAAATTTATTTGGTACCCAGGGAGCCAATAATACGGTACACTCCTGAATTATCTGTACATGCTTGGAATCGGGGAAATCTCCCTGGGAACTCGACTCAAACAAGTTTTACATGTCAACCTGAGCTTTTGCCTGAGAACCGAATTCCCTTGCGTTTTCCCTCAATTACAACCCTGGCTACAGAATTGAATCCATGTATCTTACATATACCCTCAATTAATTTTCAACAAATTGAAACGTGGAGCCATTGAGAAATGTGATTGTTCTTAACTAAGAAACATGTTATTTTTTATTTTCGTCCTGTCTAAAAAAAGTTTTTTGTCCCCCTCTTATGGCAGGTCTTTGGATTCCTCAACCTGATATTGTGGGGTGGTAACTGCTGGTTCATCTTTAAGGAGACGCCCTTCCACAAGTCAGTCAACCCCCTTGGTGACGCCGAGGAGGGTTTAGGTGTCAGGCCCATGACTTCCTAACTGAGCAGCAGTTCCCTGCTGTCAACGGCTACGTTCCAGACTGCATACAAAGCAGTTGCACTGCGCAAATTAACCAAATTAACCAAATTAACCAAATTAACCAAATTAACCAAATTAACCAAATTAACCAATCTTGCGGGCGAATCTTAACTTTGACACATATTTGCACTTTGTCTACCATTGGCATCGATGCATATGACTATGTGCCTTTGTGGAAGTGAAGATTTGCCCCTAATGTATTTTCTGACTTGTTAAACACTTGTGTGTTTTGAGGTACGTTTTGAGATTTTGTGTGTGTGCTTTTTGCAGCCGATCTGTACCCGGGCCTGAAATTCTCTCCAACCAAGTAGTTCCTACATTATACCATTTTCAAATGCCTTGTAAAGTCGCATGTCTCATTCGGTGTAAAACGCTGCTTAGAAATTTCTTCTAGTAGGTTATTAAGTTGGAAACTTCTTTCTTTTCATGCATTGACTGCGCCACGTTTATTATAACGAAATGTTGAAAGTGGTCCATTTTTAAGTTATCTAAATAGGTACAAATACGGAATGGGGAACGCCATACATTTAGGTCAGAACTAGTTTTGTTTCATGCAGGTAATTGTTTAGTTTAACAGTATATCCAACGATCAAATGCATCCCTCCGTTTATTCAAAGAGTCAAGACGTGTGAATTTATTTTGTTGATTAGAAACATTTTTTTTTTTCATTTTATGCTGTTACTTTGAGGATGGTTTAGTGTTTTTGTTGTGTGTGTGTGTGTATATATAAAAAAAAGCGGTGCTTATATCAACGTTACAACAAGAATAACAAGCTGTTATTCTCTCACTGCTTGTTATTTGGCAAATTAAAATAAATATTCACTCCGTTTTTGAAATGGTTTGACATTTCAAGTGATGCCAAAAGCCAGGGATCATCAACTAATGTAGATTCAGCTGCAGGCAGATTTCTTTGTATGTAAAAACATTTTTTTGTGGAAGAGGAGGGGGGGGGCAGGAGACTATTAATTAAAAATCATTTATAGACTGCAAGAAATCCAAACGGATGTATTTGACTGAAACATTACAAACCTTGTTTACATTTGAATTTCGATCACATATCTCTCTGATGCGTGGGACTACTTTGAAAAGATGTTCAAAATTAAAAGCACTTGGTGCTGATTTGCTGTTTTTATGTCCAACAATTTAGAACAATTGCTCAGTAAGCTTTGCAGGCCAAATAACATCAATCTGGCCCGTAGGTCACCAGTTGGGGAACCCTGCCATCAGCAATCCTACAGTACTTCCTGCCATAAGCAATCCTACAGTACTTCCTGCCATAAGCAATCCTACAGTACTTCCTGCCATAAGCAATCCTACAGTACTTCCTGCCATCAGCAATCCTACAGTACTTCCTGCCATCAGCAATCCTACAGTACTTCCTGCCATCAGCAATCCTACAGTACTTCCTGCCATCAGTAATCCTACAGTACTTCCTGCCATCAGTAATCCTACAGTACTTCCTGCCATCAGCAATCCTACAGTACTTCCTGCCATCAGCAATCCTACAGTACTTCCTGCCATCAGCAATCCTACAGTACTTCCTGCCATCAGCAATCCTACAGTACTTCCTGCCATCAGCAATCCTACAGTACTTCCTGCCATCAGTAATCCTACAGTACTTCCTGCCATGTCTTTGAAATGTGCCTTTTTTTCCCTCTGTTGTGCAGCATGGTTTGCCATATTGTTTTAACAATGTTGTACGAAAATAAAGCCACCAAAACTCCTGTTTTTCACGCTGACCTCACAGTATTGATGACAAATCCCTTTGTCACCAACCATTTCACTTCTTAACATTTCTGTACTGTTTCAGTTTTTGCCACTCCAGTTACGCAAAAATACTGAAGACTGGTTTAAGTTACTTGTATGTTTTTTGTGCCTCTCTTCTACCTCAATGTGATGAGGAGGCAGAACTACTTCTAGCTGTCAATTAACTCCTGCTCTGCTTTTAATTTACCTTTTGTATTTTATGTTTCAAATTAACACCTTTCACAAATTTTATTTGGAGAGAAAGGTCAAATGTTATGTATCATTTTTTTTTCAAATGCTATGAATGATTAAAGGGAAAGAGTTGGTAAAGAAGGCCAAGGTAACCTGTCTGAATGACTATCGCCCCCGTAGCACTCACATCTGTAGCTGTGAAATGCTTTGAAAGGCTGGTTGTCATGGCTCACATCAACACCATCATCCCAGAAACGTTGACCAGCTTTTCATCAGCCATTATTAGTTACACATGTGAACGTAAACAGGGAGATTGGTAATGTAAGCAGGTTACCTTTTGAGTTCTTAGGAACAGGGACAATGGTGGCCAGTTTGAAACAGGCTAGGACAAGGAGAGATCAGTTACATCATTTCAACACCAGGTGGCACTAAAACATTACGTTTTATACAGAGTAACTGGTCAGTATCAGTATCAAACCCCCTGACAATCATCCATTGTCACTAGACTGTCTAGATTGTTTTTAAATTCAATTAAATATTATACTTAATTATAAAGGACAGATATTCAAATCTATTTTACTCGATACTGTACATGAACATTCTATAATGTTCTACTTTCCTGAACGAGGCCTACTGGTCTGGTGCATACTGTAGCAAAACATTTCCAAGTTCAAACCCCCGAGCTGACGAGGTACAAATCTGGCGTTCTGCCCCTGAACAGTTAACCCCACTGTTCCTAGGCCGTCATTGAAAATAAGAATTTGTTCTTAACTGACTTGCCTGGTTAAATAAAGGTACCTTCCGGAGACACCTGAAACCCCACCTCTTCAAGGAATACCTAGGATAGGATAAGTAATCCTTCTCACCCCCCCCCCCTTTAAGATTTAGATGCACTATTGTAAAGTGACTGTTCCACTGGATGTCATAAGGTGAATGCACCAATTTGTAAGTCGCTCTGGATAAGAGCGTCTGCTAAACGACGTAAATGTAAAATATTTAAAAAATCCACAGAGAAGAGAGTTCAGGCAATCATTGAATGTTGAGATAAGTTAACTGTATGACAAAACGATTGCTTGAGAGAGAACATTATTAGCAGGGCGCTACAAAGGAAGGTGCAGGATCTTGGTCAGCTCCAGAAGGCTATAGAGAGGCCAATGTGAATCAGCACCATGGACAGCTCTACAGGGCTAGAGAGGCCAAGATGAGTCAGCACCTGGACTGAGGGCTTGTAGGCAGGTCCTCCCTCACCAGACATCACCAGCAGCAACGTCGCCTATGGGCACAAACCCACCGTCGCTGGACCAGACAGGACTGGCAAAAAGTGCTCTTCACTGACGAGTTGCGGTTTTGTCTCACCAGGGGTGATGATTCGCGTTTATCGTTGAAGGAATGAGCGCTACACCGGAGGCCTGTACTCTGGCGCGGGATGACAACATGACAATGCCACCACCCACACTGCTTGTTCTGTGCGTGATTTCCTGCAAGACAGGAATGTCAGTGTTCTGCCATGGCCAGCGAAGAGTCAGAATCTCAATCCCATTGAGGACGTCTGGGACCTATGGGATCGGAGGGTGAGGGCTAGAAATGTCCGGGAACTTGCAGGTGCCTTGGTGGACGAGTGGGTTAACATCTGACAGCAAGAACTGGCAAATCTGGTGCAGTCCATGAGGAGGAGATGCACTGCAGTACTTAATGCAGCTGGTGGCCACACCAGATACTGACTGTTACTTTGATTTGGACCCCCCCACCCTTTGTTCAGGGACACATTATTCCATTTCTGTTAGTTACATGTCTGTGGAACTTGTTCAGTTTATGTCTCAGTTGTTGAGTCTTGTTATGTTAATACAAATATTTACACATGTTAAGTTTGCTGAAAATAAAAGCAGTTGACAGTGAGAGGAGGTTTCTTTTTTTGCTGAGTTTACGTGCTCGTAGCTCGTCTATTTTACTATCGACCGATTGTACGTTGGCTAATAGGACCGATGGTAAAGGTAGATTACCCTCTCAGCGACGGATCCTTACAAGGCATTCGGACCGTCGTCCACGATATCTCAGTCTTTTCCTCCTGCGAATGACGGGAATTAGGGCCCTGTCGGGCATCGGAAGTAAATCCTTCCTGTCCGACTTGTTGAAGAAGAATTCCTCCAGTGCGAGGTGAGTAATCGCTGCCCTGATATCAAGAAGCTCTTTTAGGTCATAGGCCACGGTGGCTGAAACATTATGTACAAAATAAGTTACAAATAACGCAAAAAACACACACAAAAGCACATTTGGTTATGGGATCGTAAAACGTCAGCCATCTCCATTATTTTCAATCATCTCTCCTATTCCCCAAAGGAAACGACCGGCATATGGAAACTCCCTCTAGCCCATGCCTACACCAATCCAATGCTTTAAAGCTAGTGAGGAGTAGTGAACAGGTGCACACTTCAGGTTGAAGGAGAGATTATTGGGACGCAGCCATAGAGATACATGTGATGAGGTGCCAGGGGATTGGCTGGTGATGAAGATAGATTAGGCCTGTTATCTGTTATCTGTAATAAGGATAAAACACACAGGGTTATGAGGGTCCGTATGTGATAAGTTCCAGCATTGTCTGTCTGACATCTCCCTACTGGGCAGTAGGGAGATAGACAGGGGAGGAGAGACAGACAGAGAGACAGACAGACAGACTTGCAGAGAGAAAAATAAAAACTCTGTCCTCGCTGCCAGATCCTTCCTTATCTTCTAAAACGTTGTTGTGTGATGGGTGAAATTATTGGAGAGTCTCATGCTTTTTCACTGTCATTCTATTACATTATATATTCAATGATTGTCTGTCAGCCACTCGGTTCCTTGTTCCTATTCAGCACAATCTCATTCATACATTTCTCCATCACATCAGAAATAACTTACCGGTGTTTCTATGACAACATCTGTTGTAATGTTTTCATTGGACAAGCACCTCACTGTTGAATGAAAGAAAAGGCTGGTAAAGTCACTGTTCAATTCAAGATCAAAATGTTGTCATCACCACAAGTAAATCCCAAACCGGTGAACACAGTAGAGCTCTACAGCATCGCTTATCATGCCAACCCAGCCCTCCTTCCTGTGTCTGTATCTCCCTCCAGCCCCTCCTTCCTGTGTCTGTATCTCCCTCCAGCCCCTCCTTCCTGTGTCTGTATCTCCCTCCAGCCCCTCCTTCCTGTGTCTGTATCTCCCTCCAGCCCCTCCTTCCTGTGTCTGTATCTCCCTCCAGCCCCTCCTTCCTGTGTCTGTGTCTCCCTCCAGCCCCTCCTTCCTGTGTCTGTGCCCCCCTCCAGCCCCTCCTTCCTGTGTCTGTATCTCCCTCCAGCCCCTCCTTCCTGTGTCTGTATCTCCCTCCAGCCTCTTCCTTCCTGTGTCTGTATCTCCCTCCAGCCCCTCCTTCCTGTGTCTGTATCTCCCTCCAGCCCCTCCTTCCTGTGTCTGTCTCTCCCTCCAGCCCCTCCTTACTGTGTCTGTATCTCTCTCCAGCCCCTCGTTCCTGTGTCTGTATCTCCCTCCAGCCCCTCCTTACTGTGTCTGTATCTCCCTCCAGCCCCTCGTTCCTGTGTCTGTATCTCCCTCCAGCCCCTCCTTACTGTGTCTGTATCTCCCTCCAGCCCCTCCTTCCTGTGTCTGTATCTCCCTCCAGCCCCTCCTTCCTGTGTCTGTGTCTCCCTCCAGCCCCTCCTTCCTGTGTCTGTATCTCCCTCCAGCCCCTCCTTCCTGTGTCTGTATCTCCCTCCAGCCCCTCCTTCCTGTGTCTGTATCTCCCTCCAGCCCCTCCTTCCTGTGTCTGTGTCTCCCTCCAGCCCCTCCTTCTAAACCGTCCCCGGTACCGATATCTGGCTACAGTCAGAGACACACAGCTACTGTTACTGTAAACCGTCCCTGGTACCGATATCTGGCTACAGTCAGAGACACACAGCTACTGTTACTGTAAACCGTCCCTGGTACCGATATCTGGCTACAGTCAGAGACACACAGCTACTGTTACTGTAAACCGTACCTGGTACCGATATCTGGCTACAGTCAGAGACACACAGCTACTGTTACTCCATATGATTCATCCATCCAGTACAATACATTCAGAGGAACAATGTTCCTATCAAAAGATGATGCATACGGGAGGGGAAGGGGGGGGGGGCTTTTGGACATCGCAGATTCACAACATTGATCTGTTTCAGTGAAATATTGAAGAGGCTGGAATCCTGAGGAACGTGATCCTTGCTTGGTTAAATAAGACTTCAGTCACTCACTGTGTTTAACCCAGGCTATAGAACGAACCACAGCCACTGTAACAAACCTTGTGTTTCATTACATGATGAAAGCAGACACATGTAGCTTGACCTGAGACACACAAACTACTTGTCTGATTGGCAAAGACTGCTTCCAAATGTAACTAGAGGACAGGCCCCATAATGACAAATATACACAATGATAACAAACAAATCCAGACTGAATCAACGGTGTCACTCTGTCGGGCCGAAATAATGGAGTGTAGGAGGGATAAGCCTTGTCTGCACACACACAGGGGAACACACACAGGGAAACACATACAGGGGAACACACACAGGGAAACACACACAGGGGAACACACACAGGGAAACACATACAGGGGAACACACACAGGGAAACACACACAGGGAAACACACACAGGGAAACACACAGGGAAACACACAGGGAAACACACACAGGGAAACACACACAGGGAAACACACACAGGGAAACACACACAGGGAAACACACAGGGGAACACACACAGGGAACCACACACAGGGAAACACACACAGGGAAACACACACAGGGGAACACACACAGGAAAACACACACAGGGGAACACACACAGGGAAACACACACAGGGAAACACACACAGGGAAACACACACAGGGAAACACACATAGGGAAACACACACAAGGAAACACACACAGGGAAACACACACACAGGGAAACACACACAGGGAAACACACACAGGGGAACACACACAGGGAAACACACAGAGGGAAACACACACAGGGGAACACACACAGGGAAACACACAGGGAAACACACACAGGGAAACACACACACAAGGAAACACACCCACACACCCAAGCACACACACGCAAGCAATCACGCACAGAGGGAAGCCTTATCAAACGATGTAATTAGCATTCAGACATCAGTAGCCCTGTCGTTGTCATGACAAAGGCGCTCACAATATTGTAATCCGTCCGTTTTGTTTTGGCCAAGACATGGACAGTGGTGGACGTCTCATCTGCTTGAAAACCAGGTTAATTTGGGCTCAACAGCCAGCCACACTAGAAAGAGCCCTTTTTGGAGTACTGCCCATGGGTACCCCCCCTATCAAGAATCCAGTAGGACACTGTTGCTTATACAACTATTTTAGCTTGACGGCTAATACTACAGAACTGGAAGATGGCAGCTTCCCCCATCTTATAAATATTGGGTGAGGGATGTGTTGTGCTCTCTGAAACTAGAAAAAATCCAATTCAATTCATGTAGGAACCCCAAACTGTTTGATGAGGCTTGGGCTCCATTCCGGTCTTACTTTAAACAGTCCATCCTCTGATGGCATTCCAATTAATACTAAAATAAGTCTGTGACTTAAGGGTTGGAGGAGCCTCTCTCTGTCTTTTTGCTGGGGGGGGCATTAAGGTCCATGTGCTTATTGGTTGTGATCCGCAGATGCCTTGTTCATCTTGCCCAGGCAGAGACTGAAGTGTGAGCTTGTTTTTCCCAGTTATTTTTACACTTTGTTCACGCCTACTTGAATAATCATTTTATGATTATGATTTATGTCCAGTGGATGGTCGGTCTGTGGTCATGACTCTCTGTGAGTGGTTGCATTTCTCCACCCTTATCCTCCCTTGACTGTTTACAGGAACAATGGTGAGGTGTTTGCTCTGTCCCTGTACTATAGATTGCCCTTTAACCTCTGTAGCCTTCTGCCTGGTATGTTTAACTTGTCTAAAGTATGGTATCTTTAAAGCTATTTTTTTATTTGTATTTTTATTTGTATATTTTTTTTTCTAGGTGAGTATATTATTTATATTGCTTTGTCTTGTCTATGTGTGTGTGTGTGTGTGTGTGTGTGTGTGTGTGTGTGTGTGTGTGTGTGTGTGTGTGTGTGTGTGTGTGTGCGTGCGTGCGCGTGTGCGTGTGCGTGTGTGTGTGTGTGTGTGTGTGTGTGTGTGTGTGTGTGTGTGTGTGTGTGTGTGTGTAAAACTTAATAAACAGAGTTTAAAAAAGAGCCTGAATACAATTTGCATTTATGAATTCAATTTGAAGACAGAGGTAGTACCTGTCCGTTTCACTCTGTTTCAAAACACTTTCCTCCTATTGAACATGACCCAGCTCTCTCCTGTCAGTAGGGACATAGTATGCTAGCTACAACATGATGATGTATATTAATGGAATATAGCATGCTAGCTACAGCATGATGATGTATATTAATGGAATATAGCATGTTAGCTACAACATGATGATGTATATTAATGGAATATAGCATGCTAGCTACAACATGAATGTATATTAATGGAATATAGCATGCTAGCTACAACATGATGATGTATATTAATGCAATATAGCATGCTAGCTACAACAAGATGTATATTAATGGAATATAGCATGCTAGCTACAACATGATGTATATTAATGGAATATAGCATGCTAGCTACAACATGATGATGTATATTAATGGAATATAGCATGCTAGCTACAACATGATGTATATTAATGGAACATAGCATGCTAGCTACAACATGATGATGTATATTAATGGAATATAGCATGTTAGCTACAACATGATGATGTATAGGCTACCCTGCTGCCTCACGTAGAGCTGATCAGGCTGTTGATTGAGGCCTGTGGAATATTGTCCCACTCCTCTTCAATGGCTGTGCGAAATCGCTAGATATTGGCAAGACCTGGAACACGCTGTGCTACACGTCGAACCAGAGCATCCCAAACATGCTCAATGGGTGACATGTCTGGTGGGTTTGCAGGTCATGGAAAAACTATGCCATTTTCAGCTTCCAGGTATTGTGTTCAGATCCTTGCAACATGGGGCTGTGCATTATCATGCTTAAATGGCACGACAATGGGCCTCAGGGTCTCGTCATGGTATCGCTCTCTGTACATTCATAAAATACAATTGTACTTGTTGTTCATAGCTTATGCCGGCCCAAACCATAACCCCATCGCCACCATGGGGCACAATGTTGACATCAACAAACCGTTAGCCCACACAACACCATACACTCTGTCTGCCATCTGCCTTGTACAGTTCAAACTGGGATTCATTCATGAAGAGCACACATTTCCAGTGTACCTGTGGCCATCGAAGGTAAGCATTTTCCTACTGAAGTCGGTTACGACTCCGAACTGCAGTCAGGTCAAGACCTTGCTGAGGACGACGAGCACGCAGATGAGCTTTCCTGAGACGGTTTCTGACAGTTTGTGCAGAAATACTTTGGTTGTACAAACCCACAGTTTCATCAGCTGTCAGGGTGGCTGGTCTCAGACAATCCCGCAGGTGAAGAAGCTGGACATAGAGATCGTGAGCTGGTGAGGTTACACAGTGGTCTGCGGTTGTGAGGCCGGTTGGACGTGCTGCCAAATTCGCTAAAATGACTTTCGGAGGCGGCTTATGGTAGAGAAATTAACATTAATGTCTCTGGCAACAGTTCTGGTGGACATTCCTGCAGTCAGCATGGCAATTCCACACTTCCTCAAAACTTGAGACATCTGTGGCATTGTGTTGTCTGACAAAACTGCACATTTTAGAGTGACCTTTTATTGTCCCCAGCAGAAGGTGCACCTGTGTAGTGATCATGCTGTTTAATCAGCTTCTTGATATGCCACACCTGTCAGGTGGATAGATTATTTTGACAAAGAGAAATGCTCACTAACAGGATGGAAACAAATTTGTGCATCAACATTTTAGAGAAACAAGCATTCTGTTCTTATGGAACATTTTATTTGAGCTCATGAAACACAGGGGACAACACTTTACATTTTGTGTTTTTATATATATATTCAGTATAATATCTCATCTCTTAGTGACTGGCCTCTTATAACATAGCAACAATAAAATCAAATAAATAGTACTGTTTCTTCTTCCTAACGATGATTATAATTCTCCATTTTAGATAATTATTTTGGCAAAGGAGAAATGCTAACTAAAAGGATGGATTTGTACATCAACATTTTAGAGTAACAAGCTTTGACTTCACAAGGGTGAAGTCTTCGTACAGTAGTTGACCTATTCATAATTAAATCAAGTATCAAGTGAACCACAATGACCTTCTATTCCACTATTGTGCTCTGTTGCTATCTCATTATGACTAAATAACTATCTGACCTAACTATGAGGGAGTAGAATAGAATATCCATTTCCTGGTTCCCACTCTGTCTGGTCTGTGGGCCGTAAGGTGACGCTTATTGATGACATGTTGCTCCTCTTCAGTATGACTCACTGGTAACGATTATTCATGACCTGCTGGTAGCAAACATAATAGAGAGTTTGGCCAACTCTGAAGACTTCTGTCTATCGGTCTGTCTGTCGGTCAGTCTGTCGGCCTGTCGGTCAGTCTGTCGGCCTGTCTGTCGGTCAGTTTGTCGGCCTGTCTGTCGGTCAGTCTGTCGGCCTGTCGGTCAGTCTGTCGGCCTGTCGGTCGGCCTGTCGGTCGGGGTGGAGGGGTATATACATAGAAATAGAATTACTAGAATAGACATTCCCATCCAAGTCAATGTTCTATGATGGGTGGACTGACGGCCATATTGAATGTGCCCATGTCAGGAAGTAATATAAAGTCATTCCATTTCTATGGGTATAGCTGCCGTGTGTACGTACTAACGTCTACAGAAGACGCTCCCACTCGTCTACTTCCAATCAGTAAATTGAAATAGGAGTCAGTCTACAAGGCTCATGTTCATGACTTTGATTATGTCAATATGTATGAACTATTTTATTTTCCCAAATGTGTTCATTTCTATTTTATATCCTTTCTCTAAATGTTTAAAATGGTCCACGTCTCATATTCTCTGTATCTCCACCAGGCAATGTCTTCCTGAGTACTGATACTGTCCAAACATGATATCCTCTTCCACCATTACTGTATCACAGGAAGGAATTAGTGTCCTCCTACACTACTCTGTCAGGCTTTCACAGTATGTACTGTATATTTAAGTGCTACAAATTAAATGCTGGAACGGTCCTGACTATTGTCAATTGTCCTTGTTAATACCAAGGCAATGTGTTTAACACTCCCCTGAAGCTTCTCATTGGTCAGTTTGGTCAATTTGGGGAACTGTGATTGGCTTTCTGTCCAAGTTCCCACCTCCAGGAAGTATTCACAGTTTCATCCAATCACACCACATACATCACTGATCCATCCAATCACGTCACAGCGTACACAGCTCTCCGGTCCGTACCATCTCAGACCACTACGGGGGTGTCAGAGAAGAACAAACTAATAGACTCAGCCACAGACTTCTTCCTCCTTCCCTTCCCCAGTAATCCTCCCTCCTCATCCATCTCTCCCTGGTCCCCCTCCATATCGCTGGGGTTCACTTTCCCGTTCTGCCCAAGCTCCTTGGGTTCGATGAAGGCCACGTGCCTTGGGTCTGTGTTGTTGGCCAGGTCTTCATGGCTGAGCATGGAGGAGTGGAAGGAGTCCTGGTGGTTGTTCTTGGGGCAGCAGAAGCATCGGCAGGGGGTCAGGTACAGGTAGATGAACACTAGGACCAAACTGGTCACGCAGCCCACCAGGGTGGTGTAGGCCGTATTCAGGTTCTCGCCATTTCCCTTCTCCGTGAAGTTATGCACCTTTGGGAATTGATAGGAATGAAGTTGAATATAATTTAGATTTTGCAGACGCTCTAAATGGAATTGTATAGAATAGATTTGAATTTAAAGCACACTGTGTTTGTCTATTGTTGTGGCTTAGATGAAGATCAGATCAAATCCAGGTAATTCCAAAGGGTTCACTGTTTCTTACCTTTATTGATGCCCAAGGGGGAAATAAAGACGTCACAGGATTACTGTACACACAACATCACAACACACAGCGAACACATTACAGAGCAGTAAACACCTTGAGCAGCACGTAGATCGTCTCGTTGAGGGCTTCGCTCACAGCGTAGCATGTATACGTCCCCGAGTCCTCCGGCTTCACCGGGCCGATCTGGAGACTACCGTCAGGAAGCACCTTGGCTGTCTGGTTAAGGCCTTCCGTCACCACTACATCACCAGGCATCACCCAGGTCTTAGACAGATCTCTGTGTTTAGTATCACAGCGCAAGATCAGCGTCTGGCCCAGCCAAGCTTCCTCGTCCGCCTCGTAGAACGTACTACAGTTCATGTAGTCTCTGTTGAGGTCGAAGACCCCCACCCTGCTTTTCTGGGACCCGGGGAGATAGCAGCTGTACTCGTCTTTAAAGTCCAGGGCTGAGTTGAGCCGGAGGATGTGCCAGTGGGCCAGGAGACTATATAGGCTACAGTCACAGATCAGAGGGTTGTTGTGGAAGTAGAGGCCGTTCTTTATCCAGGCAGGCAGCACCTGCAGCTCCTCGATGGGGGGGACCTAATAATACAGACATTATGAGAAACAATTATATTTGTAGACACACACACACACACACACACACACACACACACACACACACACACACACACACACACACACACACACACACACACACACACACACACACACACACACACACACACACACACACACACACACACACACACACACACACACACACACACACACACACACACACACACACACACGTAAATAGTCTTATACCTTGATCCTGTTGGAGGAGATGTCCATCAGGCTGAGTTTCCCCAGGCGGGTCTTGTCCTTGACCAGTTCCAGGGGGAAGCGTGAGATCATGTTCTGGGACAAGTAGAGTTTCTGCAGGCTGTGGAGACCCTGGAAGGCTGAGCGGTCAATCTGAGATATACGGTTGTTGTACAGCAACAACACCTGGGAATATGGAGAAATTAACAGTAAACATTACACTCACAAGTTTCAAAGGAATAGACACATTTCAAATGCCGTATTATGTCTATGTACAGTGTTATAGTTATGTGCAAATAGTTAAAAAAAATATCTCTGTCTCTCTCAATCTCCCGCTCTCTCTGTCCACCTCTTTCTCAGTCTGTCTCTAATCCCTCCTTCTCTACTCTCCTCTCTCTCTCTCTCTCTCTCTCTCTCTCTCTCTCTCTCTCTCTCTCTCTCTCTCTCTCTCTCTCTCTCTCTCTCTCTCTCTCTCTCATCTCTAATCCCTCCTTCTCTCCTCTCCTCTCCTCTCTCTCTCTCTCTCTCTCTCTCTCTCTCTCTCTCTCTCTCTCTCTCTAATCCCTCCTTCTCTCCTCTCTCCTCTCCTCTGTCTCTCTCTCTCTCTCTCTCTCTCTCTCTCTCTCTCTCTCTCTCTCTCTCTCTCTCTCTCTCTCTCTCTCTCTCTCTCTCTCTCTCTCTCTCTCTCTCTCTCTCTCTCTCTCTCTCTCTCTCTCTCTCTCTCTCTCTCTCTCTCTCTCTCTCTCTCTCATCTCTAATCCCTCCTTCTCTCTTTCTCTCTCTCTCTCTCTCTCTCTCTCTCTCTCTCTCTCTCTCTCTCTCTCTCTCTCTCTCTCTCTCTCTCTCTCTCTCACCTCCAGCTGCCCCAGCGGTTCAAAGATGAACTCGTCCAGCTGTCGCAGGTTGTTGGAGGACAGGTCCAGGTAGCGCAGGTGTTTGACGTAGACGAAGGCCTCAGATGAGAGGAAGTGAAGGCCGTTATGACTGAGTAGGAGGTTGTGGAGTTTGATGAGTTTCACCGTGGTCCACTCAGCCCTCAGCCGGGAGACGTCGTTGTAGCTGAGGTCCAGGACGGCCATGTAGAGAGGCAGGCCAGTGGGCACCGTGGTCAGGTTCATCTTGGAACAGCTCACGATGTTACTGGCACAGATGCAGGTCTTGTGGCAGTTGAGGGTTGAGGCTACCGCCCCAGACGGGAACCAGAGCAGGGCCAGGGAGAGGAAGACGTACAAGGCCCATCGAACCTGGATCCTCCTCAGGCTGAGAGAGGGAGAGGCAGAGGGGGAGGGCTCCGGCAGGGCGCCTGCTCTGTGTGGAGGCAACATGCTAGGAGACGGTTGGTGTGTTGTTGTTAAAGGAGAGGAACTTCCTGTATTATGGTTCTCTTCCTACACAGCATGGAGCAGCAGCTGGTGGAATCCCTGGCATCCCTTAATTGAGGTCTGAAAGAAAAGCAAACAGACTATTGTTGTTTGAAACAGAGACATGGCTGTTGGACAGGAGAGGATATCGTCATGGTTACATGCCTGATAGAGTGGAAGTATATTCCTTAAAATACATTCAGTCACACACACAATCCCTATGAGAAACAATTACATTTGCATGCATTCAGATTTTAACAAATATAAATATATATTTTTAATAAATGTGATTATCCATTTGCTCCAAAACAGCATGATAATAATACAGAATGTATCCTACCTTAACGTCAGATCAGATTTAGCCATCCTCAATCATTCTCTGAAATGAAATCCATCCGCTGCCAAATCAGACACGTCTGTTTATAATTTGCACCTCGTTTTAGTCCGTACAGTATTAGTCTCTCCAATGTAAGGACAACAAACGGGATGCAGAGAGACAGAGAGGAGAAATCCTTCCTCGCCTATAGTCCAGCTTCAAACAAAACACTGCTCTGCTCCCTATCCAAATCTCCATAGAAGATTATGCAAGGATAAGATTACGCAAGGATAAGATTACATAAAGATCAAAGAACACATGCCCTAAGACCAGTGTCACTCACCCAACCTGAATGAATGAATGACTGGGATAAGTCGGCTATGGGTCCAGGTGTGATGTATTTTTTTTAAAGGTACAGATGTCGGATCGAAACTTGATCACTCTTTTGTCGCAGATATTTTTCATGATGCTTCAGGAAATTCAAATGAATCTCATTAGTGGCTGAAAATGAGCAGTTCTCTTTTTATCCATGCCGGGGCAGTCGAGTCTTTGGGATCAGGGTTTAAAGGTAACCACATGTAACATATGGATTTGCAGTAGTATACGCGTCAAAAGTCCCAATGCAAAGTTACACCTCTCTTTTCTATTTTTCTGGCTATAATGTAAACTCCAACAGAAATAACTTCAAATGTACAATTTCAAATTAAACCAAATTGTTTGCACTCATAAATACTGGTTTAAATGTTATTTTTTTAGCCAGCTTACAAGCAAATACTTCATGAATTTATTGTTACAAATCAACTTGCAAGGTTGCTAACCAACTAGCCTGCTGACGTGAATTTATTGTT
Organism: Oncorhynchus gorbuscha; assembly: GCF_021184085.1. Lineage (NCBI taxonomy): Eukaryota > Metazoa > Chordata > Actinopteri > Salmoniformes > Salmonidae > Oncorhynchus > Oncorhynchus gorbuscha. The sequence goes on from NC_060175.1 coordinate 100,761,625, forward strand.
ACAAATCAACTTGCAAGGTTGCTAACCAACTAGCCTGCTGACGTGAAACCTACCAGCCTGCTAATATTAACCCTACTAGCGTGCTAACGTTAACCCTACCAGCCTGCTAACATTAACCCTACCAGCCTGCTAACATTAACCCTACCAGCCTGCTAACGTTAACCCTACCAGCCTGCTAACATTAACCCTACCAGCCTGCTAATGTTAACCCTACCAGCCTGCTAACATTAACACTACCAGCCTGTTAACGTTAACCCTACCAGCCTGCTAATGTTAACCCTACCAGCCTGCTAATGTTAACCCTACTAGCCTGCTAATGTTAACCCTACCAGCCTGCTAATGTTAACCCTACCAGCCTGCTAATGTTAACCCTACCAGCCTGCTAATGTTAACCCTACCAGCCTGCTAACATTAACCCTACCAGCCTGCTAATGTTAACCCTACCAGCCTGCTAACGTTAACCCTACTAGCCTGCTGACGTGAAACCTACTAGCATGCTAATGTTAACCCTACCAGCCTGCTAACGTTAACCCTACTAGCCTGCTGACGTGAAACCTACTAGCATGCTAATGTTAACCCTACCAGCCTGCTAACGTTAACCCTACTAGCCTGCTAATGTTAACCCTACCAGCCTGCTAACGTTAACCCTACTAGCCTGCTAATGTTAACCCTACCAGCCTGCTAACGTTAACCCTACTAGCCTGCTAATGTTAACCCTACCAGCCTGCTAACGTTAACCCTACTAGCCTGCTAATGTTAACCCTACCAGCATGCTAACGTTAACCCTACTAGCCTGCTAATGTTAACCCTACCAGCCTGCTAATGTTAACCCTACCAGCCTGCTAACGTTAACCCTACTAGCCTGCTAATGTTAACCCTACCAGCCTGCTAATGTTAACCCTACTAGCCTGCTAATGTTAACCCTACTAGCCTGCTAATGTTAACCCTACCAGCCTGCTAATGTTAACCCTACCAGCCTGCTAATGTTAACCCTACCAGCCTGCTAACGTTAACCCTACCAGCCTACTAATGTTATGCATGAGTCAGCCAGTTGCTATCAACACCTAGTTTAAAGCTACAATAAACTAAACCACAATTTATTTTTGGAAATAAATAGCCTCCTCTAACCAGTTATCAAAGAATGTTCGCTATCTATATTAAGTTATGTTAGCCAGCAAGCTAGCCAAAAAGTTACCCCCGTAGCCTAATTCACAGAGTACATGCAGAAAACTTGACAAAACAAAAAAGAGAACAGATGAGGTACTACGCAATTAGAGCGAGCAACCTTTTTCTCTTTGTGGGTCATTTAGAAGATATCTGAGAATTAGTTAATACATTTGTAATAACCCAAAAATATAACTATGTTTGTAGTTATTGGTAACCGGTTTGTGACTTACAACCAAGTGGTCTTTTGACCACTACAGATGGAGTCATCTATGATATTGTAGCGACCCGCACAGACAGCTGTGTGTTATGTGTTAGGCTAGGAGGTGGTTGTGCTGTACTGACCAGTACCCGGTGTTCGCGGGGTCCGACATGTCAATCAACCTGCTATCTGCCAATCACGGAAATGCCTGGAATGTTCTGATGCCGGGCATCCTGGTGGTTGGCGGAGTGGCGTGGAGGGGGGTTGGGCAGGGGGGTGGAGCATTGGAAGTTAAGACCAGGTTCAGCCTTTGTTCTCTCTCTCTTACGTCTGGGCTTCACAAGAGAAGGTCATGATTGGCTTGTGGGTTATCTGTCATCTATTTGGCGTGTGCTACGGCCCAAACAGTAGCCTGTGTAAAGTTGGTTTAATAAACCGTCAATTCGCAAACTCAAGCCTCTGTCCGGACAATTGTTCATTTATGATCTAGTCAGGTCATTACATTGGTGTCAGAAGTAAAAACGTTGATACAAGTTAGCCAGCTAGCTAGCTGACTTATGTGGCTAGCTACCGTAGGTGAGAACGGGGATTGAAAATGCTTCGAGGGAATCCGAAAGTGAAGGTGGAGGTAGGGGACGATTATGGCCAAGGAGGTGCGTGTGAATGGACGTCGGGGGTTCTGTCTGAGGAGATCGCCAGGGCATCGGAGCGCAGAGGCCGCTTGAGGGAGGGCGTTAGAGCGATGGCGGCTGAAGCGGGCATGAGTGCTTCGTCGACTGTATTTCGCACGGATTCTGGTGGGCGGACCGAAGTGGCGTGAGAGGAGAGGACACTGTCTGCAGTGAGGGAGATATGGGGGAGGAACTGTGTTGGTCTTGACCCCGAGCAGCAGGAACGGTTGTGGCAGTTGCTGTTTGAATTCAGAGACAGCTTTGCGTTGAGTGAGGAAGAGGTGGGTCAGACTCATCTGGTGCAGCATGAGATCGACACAGGTGATGCTCGACCCATCAAGATGCGTCCCCACCGTATCCCGCTGGCACGCCAGGAGGCGGCAGACAAGGCTGTGTTGGAGATGCAGCGGGCAGACTTCATTGAGCCCTCAGACAGCCCCTGGGCGGCGCCAGTCGTCATGGTTCCGAAGAAGGGGGGCAAGCTGAGGTTCTGTGCGGACTACAGGCGGCTGAATGAGGTAACCAGGAAGGACTCATACCCCATACCACGTATGAGTCGCTGGACCTGGTTTGAGGTTGTCCTCCTGGTTCTCCTCACTAGACCTCCGCAGTGGCTACTGGCAGGTGCCCCTCTCCCCAGAGGCCAGAGCCAAAACTGTGTTCTCCACTAACAGAGGACACTGGCAGTTCAAGGTCCTGTGCTTTGGCTTGTGCAACGCTCCAGCTACTTTTGAGCGTTTGATGGACAGGGTGCTGGATGGCATCCCCCGACAGCAGTGTCTGGTATACCTCGATGACATCCTGGCCCATGGCAGCTCCTTCCATTCAGCCCTGGGGGCGCTACGGCGTGTGCTGGAGAGGGTGGCTGCCGCAGGTCTGAAGCTCCACCCCGAGAAGTGCCACTTCATGAGGAGAGAGGTGTCCTTCTTGGGCCACCGAGTGGGGAAGGAGGGGATCAGCACCATGGAGGACAAGGTAGGGGCTGTCAGAGACTGGCCCACCCCCACTGACCAGCGTCAGCTGAAGAGCTTCCTGGGCCTGGCCTCGTACTACAGGAGGTTTGTACGGGGCTTCTCAAGCGTTGCTGCTCCACTGAACCACCTGCTGCCGAAGGACAAGGCTTTCACTTGGACAGTGGAGTGTGAGGAGGCGTTCAACACCCTCAAACGTGCACTGATCGAGGCCCCCGTGCTCGCCCCCCCTGACCTCACCTTGCCCTTTATCCTGGACACAGACGCGAGCAATGTGGGCATGGGTGGGGTGCTGGCCCAGGTGGGGCCAGAGGGGGAGAGAGTGGTGGCGTACTTCAGCAAAACATTTGACAAACATGAGCGCCGCTACTGTGTCACCCGGCGGGAGCTCTTGGCTGTTGTGGCTTCCGTCAAACACTTCAAGTACTACCTGGGTGGTCTGCCCTTTACTGTAAGGACTGACCACTATGCTCTCCAGTGGCTCATGTCTTTCAGAGAGCCAGAGGGGCAGGTGGCACGCTGGTTGGAGGAGCTTCAGCCGTATGACTTCACGGTGGTGCACAGGGCAGGGGCACGCCACTCCAACGCCGACGCCATGTCCCGTCGGCCCTGTACTGCAGACGGCTGCCGCAACTGTGAACGGAGAGAGGGACGGGAGAGAGAGCTGCGGGCAGAGGAGGGTGTCTGTGCCACAGTGTGTCGGGCGAGCGGGCCTGTCTGCTGTGAGCTGCAGACTGTCGACGTGGCTGAATGGCGGCAGCAGCAGGGACGGGACACAGACCTACAGCCAGTGCTACAGTGGGTAGAGGCGCAGGTGAGGCCACCATGGGAAGAGGTGACAGCGCTCTCACTCGCGACCAAAGGGTTGTGGTCGAAGTTTGAGAGACTGCGGCTGGCTGATGGCGTGCTACAGCGGGCATGGAAGGAATCAGCTACGGGAGAGGAGAGGTGGCAGGTGGTGGTCCCAAAAGCATTGCGGGAGGCTGTGCTCCAGAGTACTCATGGGGGGGGGGACGACTGGACACTTTGGGGTCACAAAAACACTGCGCCGTCTCCGTCAGGGCTTCTACTGGGGGCAGCACAAGAGGGATGTGGAGGACTTTTGTCGCCGCTGTGACAACTGCACAGCGAGAAAGGGCCCCCCAGGCCGCTCTCATGCTCAGCTCCAACAGTTCCCAGTGGGGGCTCCCATGGAGAGGGTGGGAGTGGATGTAGTTGGGCCGTTCCCCACCACAGACAGTGGAAACCGCTGGGTGCTCACGGCCATGGACTATTTCACAAAATGGCCCGAGGCCTATGCTCTGCCTGACCAGGAGGCAGAGACCATCGTCGACGCCCTGACAGCGAGGATGTTCAGCAGGTTTGGAGCTGCAGAGTCCATCCACAGCGACCAAGGCAGAAACTTTGAGTCCCGTGTGTTCGCCACCATGTGTGAGAGGCTGGGTATGCACAAGACCCGCACTACTCCTCTCCATCTTCAAAGTGATGGCCTTGTGGAGCGCTTCAACAAAACGCTTGGACAGCAGCTGGCCATCGTCTCTTCCAAACACCAGCGTGACTGGGACAAGCACCTGCCTATGGTCCTCATGGCATGCCGCTCCGCTGTCCAAGACTCCACTTCCTGCACGCCTGCCCTCCTCATGCTGGGGAGAGAGATCCGCACCCCTGCGGAGATGGCGTTTGGTCGGCCCCTGGATAGCCCTCATGTTCCTCTGGGGCCGGAGTATGCCCGGAGACTCCAGGACCGCCTGGAGACAGCCCACACCTTCGCCAGAGAGCAGCTGGTGAATGCAGGTGTGAGGCAGAAAAGGAACTATGACGTGCACACCCGGGGAAGGCACTTTGTGGCTGGGGAGCTGGTCTGGGTCTACAGCCCCCTAAGGAAAAAAGGCAGATGCCCCAAGTTGGACTGTCACTGGGTGGGACCCTGCAGTGTCCTGGAGAGGGTAGGGGAGGTTGTGTACCGGTGCAGCTTCCTCCCAGGGGGAGAAAGGTGGCACTGCACCGGGACAGGTTAGCCCCATACAGAGGGGCCTCTTCTCCCCAAACCCCAGGAACCCCCACAATTCCCCTCTCTGGCAATGACATTCTCCAGGCACCCACCCTCAGGTGCCGCAGACAAGGCTCCAGACAGCCCACTCCCTCTGTCTCCCCCCCTGTGTCACCGCGTGGTTCCCCAGAGCCACGGACTGTATTACTCGTTCCCGCTTCCTTGTCCCCCATATCCCTGCCTTCATCCCCTGGTTCCCAGAGGGGCACTCTGTGACCATCACGGCCACGCAGGCAAAGGAGACCTCCGGGTCGCTTCAGAGACTTTGTTTGTTCCCTCGGGGACGAGGGACTTTGTGGTGAGGGGGCTGTGTAGCGACCCGCACAGACAGCTGTGTGTTATGTGTTAGGCTAGGAGGTGGTTGTGTTGTACTGACCAGTACCCGGTGTTCGCGGGGTCCGACATGTCAATCAACCTGCTATCTGCCAATCACGGGAATGCCTGGAATGCCAGGCATCCTGGTGGTTGGCGGAGTGGCGTGGAGGGGGGTTGGGCAGGGGGGTGGAGCATTGGAAGTTAAGACCAGGTTCAGCCTTTGTTCTCTCTCTCTTACGTCTGGGCTTCACAAGAGAAGGTCACGATTGGCTTGTGGGTTATCTGTCATCTATTTGGCGTGTGCTACGGCCCAAACAGTAGCCTGTGTAAAGTTGGTTTAATAAACCGTCAATTCGCAAACTCAAGCCTCTGTCCGGACAATTGTTCATTTATGATCTAGTCAGGTCATTACAATATTTTAAAAGAGGAAGCTAAATATTTTAAGATGTTTTTCCCCCCCCCTCCATCTCATCCTCACCCTCTGAATGCCGATTACTGTAAGGAATTCTTTCCAAATCATTTAAAAAAAATGAAAACTACCAAAGGTACGAATAGATCAGTGTGAAGGCCAAATTACAGAGGAATAACTTTTGGAGGTTATTAGATCCCTTCAGTCTGGAAAACCCCCAGGGCTTGATGACATACCAGTAGAGGTATATCAAGCCTTTTTTTATATACTAAAAGCTCCATTGTTAGCTTGTTTGAACTACTCCTATAGAAAGGATAGTCTGTCAGGTACTCAGTAGGAAGATCTGATTTCTCTATTATTAAAACAAGACCCAGATGGCAAATATAAAGAACCAGTCCATTAAAAAAACAGCAAATAGAGTCTACTTCGTAAAGAGTTTTGAATTGTAAAGAGGAGTTAAACAAGGGTAAAAGTATTGCGAAAGTATTCCGTTTTTGATTTGTTAAATATACAGTGCCTTGCGAAAGTATTCAATTTTTGATTTGTGGAAATATCCAATAAATGTCGTTCCACTTCATGCTTGTGTCCCACTTGTTGTTGATTCTTCACAAAAAAAATACAGTTTTATATCTTTATGTTTGAAGCCTGAAATGTGGCAAAAGGTTGCAAAGTTCATGGGGGCCGAATACTTTCGCAAGGCACTGTATTTGAAATGCTAGCTATTTAAATCCGATAATAACATTAGAGGATTAGAAATCCAAGGCTTAAAAACAAAGGTGTCCATGTATGTCAATGACTCCAGTTTAATGTTAAGTCCATAAGCTAGATCCTTGCAATGTCTCATTGCTGATGTAGTGGCACAGCGGTCTAAGACACTGCATCTCAGTGCTTGAAGCATCACCACAGACACCCTGGTTCAAATCCAACCAGCTGTGATTTGGAGTCTCATAGGGCACCACACAATTGGTCCAGCTTCGTCTAGGTTTGGCCGGTGTAGGCCGTCATTGTAATTAAGAATTTGTTCTTAACTGACTATAGATTTTTTAAATGGACTCTCTGGGCTAAAATCTTTACAATATTACGTGACCTTGCTGGTATGATCTTTGTTGACCTTGTGTCATGCAGGTGAAAGAGGACCCAAAAGCGACTTAACAGAAACAGAGTTTATTCAAGTCCAAACAGAAAACGACAAATCCTGAATCCTTAACAGGAAATGTCCAAACAGGGAATAACAGAAATCCTCTAGTCTGTAGAGGGGAATAACAGGAGAAGCGGCCACAGACTGCAGGTCGCTTCGGGTAGGCGCAGGCCGTAGCTGACAGAGACACCTGCTCACACGCAGCATCTGATGAAGGCAAAAACACGACAGGACAGGGCGATACACAATCACAGCACGGTGAATTCTAAACAAGGAACCGACAGGACAGGAACGGAACACAAAGGAAGAAATAGGGACTCTAATCAGGGGAAAGGATCGGGAACAGGTGTGGGAAGACTAAATGATGATTAGGGAATAGGAACAGCTGGGAGCAGGAACGGAACGATAGAGAGAAGAGAGAGCGAGAGAGTGAGAGAGGGAGGGGGAGAGAGAGGGATAGAAAGAGGGAAAGAACCTAATAAGACTAGCAGAGGGAAACGAATAGAATGGGGAGCACAGGGACAAGACATGATAATAAATGACAAACATGACAGTACCCCCACTCACCGAGCGCCTCCTGGCGCACTCGAGGAGGAATCCTGGCGGCAACGGAGGAAATCATCGATGAGTGAACGGTCCAGCACGTCCCGAGACGGAACCCAACTCCTCTCCTCAGGACCGTAACCCTCCCAATCCACTAAGTATTGGTGACCCCGTCCCCGAGAACGCATGTCCATGATCTTATGTACCTTGTAAATAGGTGCGCTCGACAAGGACGGGAGGGGGAGGGAAGACGAACGGGGTGCGAAGAAAGGGCTTAACACAGGAGACATGGAAGACAGGATGGACGCGACGAAGATGTCGCGGAAGAAGCAGTCGCACAGCGACAGGATTGACGACCTGGGAGACACGGAACGGACCAATGAACCGCGGAGTCAACTTACGAGAAGCTGTCGTAAGAGGAAGGTTGCGAGTGGAAAGCCACACTCTCTGGCCGCAACAATACCTTGGACTCTTAATCCTGCGTTTATTGGCGGCTCTCACCGTCTGTGCCCTGTAACGGCAAAGTGCAGACCTCACCCTCCTCCAGGTGCGCTCACAACGTTGGACAAACGCTTGAGCGGAGGGAACGCTGGACTCGGCAAGCTGGGATGAGAACAGAGGAGGCTGGTAACCCAGACTACTCTGAAACGGAGATAACCCGGTAGCAGACGAAGGAAGCGAATTGTGAGCGTATTCTGCCCAGGGGAGCTGTTCTGCCCAAGACGCAGGGTTTCTGAAAGAAAGGCTGCGTAGTATGCGACCAATCGTCTGATTGGCCCTCTCTGCTTGACCGTTAGACTGGGGATGAAACCCGGAAGAGAGACTGACGGACGCACCAATCAAACGACAGAACTCCCTCCAAAACTGTGACGTGAATTGCGGGCCTCTGTCTGAAACGGCGTCTAACGGGAGGCCATGAATTCTGAATACATTCTCAATAATGATTTGTGCCGTCTCCTTAGCGGAAGGAAGTTTAGCGAGGGGAATGAAATGTGCCGCCTTAGAGAACCTATCGACAACCGTAAGAATCACAGTCTTCCCCGCAGACAAAGGCAGACCGGTAATGAAGTCTAAGGCGATGTGAGACCATGGTCGAGAAGGAATGGGAAGCGGTCTGAGACGACCGGCAGGAGGAGAGTTACCCGACTTAGTCTGCGCGCAGTCCGAACAAGCAGCCACGAAACGGCGCGTGTCACGCTCCTGAGTCGGCCACCAAAAGCGCTGGCGAATAGACGCAAGAGTACCTCGAACACCGGGATGACCAGCTAACTTGGCAGAGTGAGCCCACTGAAGAACAGCCAGACGAGTGGAAACAGGAACGAAAAGGAGGTTACTAGGACAAGCGCGCGGCGACGCAGTGTGCGTGAGTGCTTGCTTAACCTGTCTTTCAATTCCCAGACTGTTAACCCGACAACACGCCCATAAGGAAGAATCCCTCGGGATCAGTAGAAGCCACAGAAGAACTAAACAGACGGGATAAGGCATCAGGCTTGGTGTTCTTGCTACCCGGACGGTAAGAAATCACAAACTCGAAACGAGCGAAAAACAACGCCCAACGAGCTTGACGGGCATTAAGTCGTTTGGCAGAACGGATGTACTCAAGGTTCTTATGGTCTGTCCAAACGACAAAAGGAACGGTCGCCCCTCCAACCACTGTCGCCATTCGCCTAGGGCTAAGCGGATGGCGAGCAGTTCACGGTTACCCACATCATAGTTGCGCTCAGATGGCGACAGGCGATGAGAAAAATAAGCGCAAGGATGAACCTTATCGTCAGACTGGAAGCGCTGGGATAGAATGGCTCCCACGCCTACCTCTGAAGCGTCAACCTCGACAATGAATTGTCTAGTGACGTCAGGAGTAACGAGGATAGGAGCGGACGTAAAACGTTCTTTTAGAAGATCAAAAGCTCCCTGGGCGGAACCGGACCACTTAAAACACGTCTTGACAGAAGTAAGAGCTGTGAGAGGGGCAGCAACTTGACCGAAATTACGAATGAAACGCCGATAGAAATTAGCGAAACCTAAAAAGCGCTGCAACTCGACACGTGACCTTGGAACGGGCCAATCACTGACAGCTTGGACCTTAGCGGAATCCATCTGAATGCCTTCAGCGGAAATAACGGAACCGAGAAAAGTAACGGAGGAGACATGAAAAGAGCACTTCTCAGCCTTTACGTAGAGACAATTCTCTAAAAGGCGCTGTAGAACACGTCGAACGTGCTGAACATGAATCTCGAGTGACGGAGAAAAAATCAGGATATCGTCAAGATAGACAAAAACAAAGATGTTCAGCATGTCTCTCAGAACATCATTAACTAATGCCTGAAAAACAGCTGGCGCATTGGCGAGACCGAACGGCAGAACCCGGTACTCAAAATGCCCTAACGGAGTGTTAAACGCCGTTTTCCACTCGTCCCCCTCTCTGATGCGCACGAGATGGTAAGCGTTACGAAGGTCCAACTTAGTAAAGCACCTGGCTCCCTGCAGAATCTCGAAGGCTGATGACATAAGGGAAGCGGATAACGATTCTTAACCGTTATGTCATTCAGCCCTCGATAATCCACGCAGGGGCGCAGAGTACCGTCCTTCTTCTTAACAAAAAAGAACCCCGCCCCGGCCGGAGAGGAAGAAGGCACTATGGTACCGGCGTCAAGAGACACAGACAAATAATCCTCGAGAGCCTTACGTTCGGGAGCCGACAGAGAGTATAGTCTACCTCGAGGAGGAGTGGTCCCCGGAAGGAGATCAATACTACAATCATACGACCGGTGAGGAGGAAGGGAGTTGGCTCGGGACCGACTGAAGACCGTGCGCAGATCATGATATTCCTCCGGCACTCCTGTCAAATCGCCAGGTTCCTCCTGAGAAGTAGGGACAGAAGAAACGGGAGGGATGGCAGACATTAAACACTTCACATGACAAGAAACGTTCCAGGATAGGATAGAATTACTAGACCAATTAATAGAAGGATTATGACATACTAGCCAGGGATGACCCAAAACAACAGGTGTAAACGGTGAACGGAAAATCAAAAAAGAAATAGTCTCACTGTGGTTACCAGATACTGTGAGGGTTAAAGGTAGTGTCTCAAATCTGATACTGGGAAGATGACTACCATCTAAGGCGAACATGGGCGTAGGCTTCTCTAACTCTCTGAAAGGAATGTCATGTTTCCGAACCCATGCTTCGTCCATGAAACAACCCTCAGCCCCAGAGTCTATCAAGGCACTACATGTAGCACCCGAACCGGTCCAGCGTAGATGGACCGACAAAGTAGTACAGGATTTTGATGGAGAGACTTGAGTAGTTGCGCTCACCTGTAGCCCTCCGCTTACAGATGAGCTCTGGCTTTTACTGGACATGAATTAACAAAATGTCCAGCAACTCCGCAATAGAGGCACAGGCGGTTGGTGATCCTCCGTTCCCTCTCCTTAGTCGAGATGCGAATCCCTCCCAGCTGCATGGGCTCAGTCTCAAAGCCAGAGGAGGGAGATGGTTGCGATGCGGAGCAGGGAAACACCGTTGATGCGAGCTCTCTTCCACGAGCCCGGTGACGAAGATCTACCCGTCGTTCTATGCGGATGGCGAGAGCAATCAAAGAGTCCACATCTGAAGGAACCTCCCGGGAGAGAATCTCATCCTTAACCACTGCGTGGAGTCCCTCCAGAAAACGAGCGAGCAGCGCCGGCTCGTTCCACTCACTAGAGGCAGCAAGAGTGCGAAACTCAATAGAATAATCCGTTATGGACCGTTCACCTTGGCATAAGGAAGCCAGGACCCTAGAAGCCTCCCCACCAAAAACTGAACGGTCAAAAACCCGAATCATCTCCTCTTTAAAGTTCTGGAACTTGTTAGAGCAATCAGCCCTTGCCTCCCAGATAGCTGTGCCCCATTCTCGAGCCCGGCCAGTAAGGAGTGAAATGACGTAAGCAACCCGAGCTCTCTCTCTAGAGTATGTGTTGGGTTGGAGAGAGAACACAATCTCACACTGCGTGAGAAAGGAGCGGCACTCAGTGGGCTGCCCGGAGTAGCAAGGTGGGTTATTAACCCTAGGTTCTGGAGGCTCGGCAGGCCAGGAAGTAACAGGTGGCACGAGACGTAGACTCTGGAACTGTCCAGAGAGGTCGGAAACCTGAGCGGCCAGGTTCTCCACGGCATGGCGAGCAGCAGACAATTCCTGCTCGTGTCTGCCGAGCATGGCTCCTTGGATCTCGACGGCAGTGTAACGAGCGTCTGAAGTCGCTGGGTCCATTCCTTGGTCGGTTCCTTCTGTCATGCAGGTGAAAGAGGACCCAAAAGCGACTTAACAGAAACAGAGTTTATTCAAGTCCAAACAGAAAACGACAAATCCTGAATCCTTAACAGGAAATGTCCAAACAGGGAATAACAGAAATCCTCTAGTCTGTAGAGGGAATAACAGGAGAAGCGGCCACAGACTGCAGGTCGCTTCGGGTAGGCGCAGGCCGTAGCTGACAGAGACACCTGCTCACACGCAGCATCTGATGAAGGCAAAAACACGACAGGACAGGGCGATACACAATCACAGCACGGTGAATTCTAAACAAGGAACCGACAGGACAGGAACGGAACACAAAGGAAGAAATAGGGACTCTAATCAGGGGAAAGGATCGGGAACAGGTGTGGGAAGACTAAATGATGATTAGGGGAATAGGAACAGCTGGGAGCAGGAACGGAACGATAGAGAGAAGAGAGAGCGAGAGAGTGAGAGAGGGAGGGGGAGAGAGAGGGATAGAAAGAGGGAAAGAACCTAATAAGACTAGCAGAGGGAAACGAATAGAATGGGGAGCACAGGGACAAGACATGATAATAAATGACAAACATGACACCTTGCTGGTATGATCTTTGTTGACCTTGCTGGTATGATCTTTGTTGACCTTGCTGGTATGATCTTTGTTGACCTTGCTGGTATGATCTTTGTTGACCTTGCTGGTATGATCTTTGTTGTCTCTGATGTCTTTTCTTTTTGCATTGTTGTTTTCTGTTGTTGTTTTCTGTTGTTGTCTTCTGTTTTCTGTTGTTATTTTCTGTTTTCTGTTGTTGTCTTCTGTTTTCTGTTGTTGTCTTCTGTTTTCTGTTGTTGTTTTCTGTTGTTGTCTTCTGTTTTCTGTTGTTGTTTTCTGTTTTCTGTTGTTGTCTTCTGTTTTCTGTTGTTGTTTTCTGTTGTTGTCTTCTGTTTTCTGTTGTTGTCTTCTGTTTTCTGTTGTTGTTTTCTGTTGTTGTCTTCTGTTTTCTGTTGTTGTTTTCTGTTTTCTGTTGTTGTCTTCTGTTTTCTGTTGTTGTCTTCTGTTTTCTGTTGTTGTCTTCTGTTGTTGTCTTCTGTTTTCTGTTGTTGTCTTCTGTTTTCTGTTGTTGTTTTCTGTTGTTGTCTTCTGTTTTCTGTTGTTGTCTTCTGTTTTCTGTTGTTGTCTTCTGTTTTCTGTTGTTGTCTTCTGTTTTCTGTTATTGTTTTCTGTCGTTGTTTTCTGTCGTTGTCGTCTGTTTTCTGTTGTTGTTTTCTGTTGTTGTTTTCTGTCGTTGTCTTCTGTTTTCTGTTGTTGTTTTCTGTCGTTGTTTTCTGTCGTTGTCTTCTGTTTTCTGTTGTTGTTTTCTGTTGTTGTTTTCTGTTGTTGTTTTCTGTCGTTGTTTTCTGTCGTTGTCGTCTGTTTTCTGTTGTTGTTTTCTGTCGTTGTCGTCTGTTTTCTGTCGTTGTTTTCTGTCGTTGTCGTCTGTTTTCTGTTGTTGTTTTCTGTTGTTGTCTTCTGTTTTCTGTTGTTGTCTTCTGTTTTCTGTTGTTGTCTTCTGTTTTCTGTTGTTGTTTTCTGTTGTTGTCTTCTGTTTTCTGTTGTTGTCTTCTGTTTTCTGTTGTTGTTTTCTGTCGTTGTCTTCTCTTTTCTGTTGTTGTTTTCTGTCGTTGTCGTCTGTTTTCTGTTGTTGTTTTCTGTCGTTGACTTCTGTTTTCTGTTGTTGTCTTCTGTTTTCTGTTGTTGTTTTCTGTTTTCTGTTGTTGTTTTCTGTCGTTGTCGTCTGTTTTCTGTTGTTGTTTTCTGTCGTTGTTTTCTGTTGTTGTCTTCTGTTTTCTGTTGTTGTTTTCTGTCGTTGTCGTCTGTTTTCTGTTGTTGTTTTCTGTCGTTGTCTTCTGTTTTCTGTTGTTGTCTTCTGTTTTCTGTTGTTGTTTTCTGTCGTTGTCTTCTGTTTTCTGTTGTTATTTTCTGTTCTTGTCTTCTGTTTTCTGTTGTTGTTTTCTGTTGTTGTTTACCGTTATCTTTGTCTTTGTCTATTTTTAAATATTTTGTTCATTTTGTGGGTTGTTGGTGCTTTGGGGACGGGGGCTTGGGGGCGGGGGCGGGGGCTTGGGGACGGGGGGCTTGGGGACGGGGCTTGGGGGCGGGGGTTTGGGGACTGGGGCTTGGGGACGGAAACTTGGGGACGGGGCATTGGGGACGGGGGCTTGGGGGCGGGGGCTTGGGGACGGGGCTTGGGGACGGGGGCTTGGGGGCGGGGGCTTGGGGGCGGGGGCTTGGGGATGGGGGTTTGGGGGCGGGGGCTTGGGGGCGGGGGTTTGGGGGCGGGGGCTTGGGGGCGGGGCTTGGGGGCGGGGGTTTGGGGGCGGGGGTTTGGGGGCGGGGGCTTGGGGGCGGGGGCTTGGGGGCGAGGGCTTGGGGACGGGGGTTTGGGGGCGGGGGCTTGGGGACGGGGGTTTGGGGGCGGGGGCTTGGGGGCGGGAGAAAGGAATTGCTTTATTTTTCTTGTGGGGAAAAGTATTCCAGACCCCTTCCCTTTTTCCACATTGGGAAAAGCAAAACGTTGAGGGGTCTGAATACTTTCAGAATGCACTGTTCAACTACTTCTCTGTCTCCAAACCCTCATTCATGAGAAGACTCTACAGCGCAGTTTGGAGATGGCAGCAGCGATTCGGCTCAGCTCTGATTTCCTGTCGTGTTCTAGAGGATGGGTGATCAATTGTGATCGATTCACTTTCCATAATATTGATCAACTGTGGCCATATGTACAGCTACAGTAGCGAGACTCATGGGTACAGAACGAGCATCTGCATCTTCTGACTGGCTGTGGTGAGAGAGACATATAACGATGAAATTCAAATCACCCAGTTGGTCAATCATTCTCAGGGTGACTGGTGAATGCCTGCTGTTGCAGTCATAAAATCTCTCTGTTTGTTAATAAAAAATAAAAAAAACTTGGGACCACACAGCAGGACTGAGAGGTTATTGCAGACTATTCTCAAAGCTGATTCCTACCAACAATGCATACACTCCATGTGAAATGTGATTCTACACCTTATTTAGGATGTACCTACATGGGGACTTCATAACACATACAGCTCAGTCGTAGTTAACACATAAACATTTATTGTATTGTATCACTAATTTATATCCCGTTAATCTCAGTCATTATGAGTCACTGTGATGACTGGCCCTGTTGATCTCAGTTAGTATTTACCCTGTGATGACTGGCCCTGTTAATCACAGTTAGTATTTACCCTGTGATGATTGGCCCTGTTAATCACAGTTAGTATTTACCCTGTGATGACTGGCCCTGTTAATCACAGTTAGTATTTACCCTGTGATGACTGGCCCTGTTAATCACAGTTAGTATTTACCCTGTGATGACTGGCCCTGTTAATCACAGTTAGTATTTACCCTGTGATGACTGGCCCTGTTAATCACAGTTAGTATTTACCCTGTGATGACTGGCCCTGTTAATCACAGTTAGTATTTACCCTGTGATGACTGGCCCTGTTAATCACAGTTAGTATTTACCCTGTGATGATTGGCCCTGTTAATCACAGTTAGTATTTACCCTGTGATGACTGGCCCTGGGAGGGAGGGAGGCAGGCAGGCAGGCGGGCGGGCGGGCGGGCGGGCGGGGGCGGGCGGGCGGGCGGGCGGGCGGGCGGGCAGGCAGGCAGGCAGGCAGGCAGGCAGGCAGGCAGGCAGGCAGGCAGGGAGGGAGGGAGGGAGCAGCAGAGGGAGGGAGGGAGGGAACCTGTCGCTTACTCCTGCATGGCTTATGCAAACACAATACCCCACAACTACCCACCAACAATTTCACTCACATTCACAGCCCTGAGCTGAACACACACAGGTTGTCTGGATCCAAACTGAACTGCTCTCTTTCACTATTCTTTCACTATTGTTTCATTTCAAAATGAATAGTTAATCAGAACAATTCAGTTGAAATCCAGGCTAGCACACAACACAGCCACAACACAGCCACAACACAGTCACAACACAGCCACAACACATTCACAACACAGCTACAACACATTCACAACACAGTCACTACACAGCCACAACACAGTCACAACACAGCCACAACACATTCACAACACAGTCACTACACAGCCACAACACAGTCACAACACAGCCACAACACAGTCACAACACAGCCACAACACAGCCACAACACAGTCACAACACAGCTACAACACAGTCACAACACAGTTAGAATCACATTCACAACACAGTCACAACACATTCACAACACATTCACAATACAGTCACAACACATTCACAACACAGTCACAACACAGCCACAACACAGTCACAACACAGCCACAACACATTCACAACACAGCTACAACACAGCTACAACACAGCCACAACACAGCCACAACACAGCTACAACAAAGCCACAACACATTCACAACACAGCCACAACACATTCACAACACAGCTACAACACAGCCACAACACATTCACAACACAGACACACACATTCACAACACAGCCACAACACAGCCACAACACAGCCACAACACAGCCACAACACAGTCACAACACAGTCACAACACAGCCACAACACAGTCACAACACAGCCATAACACAGTCACAACACAGCTACAACACAGCCACAACACAGTCACAACACAGCCACAACACAGTCACAACACAGCCACAACACAGTCACAACACAGCCACAACACAGCGACAACACAGTCACAACACAGTCACAACACAGCCACAACACATTCACAATACAGTCACAACACAGCGACAACACAGTCACAACACAGTCACAACACAGTCACAACACATTCACAACACAGTCACAACACAGCCACAACAGAGTTAGAATCACATTCAGTGGATGGATGGAGGTACCAAGCCACCGAGCAGGGAAACCTGGTAATCTTATCTAGGCAGGTGTGTTCGTCCACCACCAGCTTTGATGAGCTTGTTGAATTCTTAATGCTGTTATACTGGGCCTTATTTGGCAAGGCTACAGATGCTGGATTGGGTCGCATCGACTATAAAAAACAACAACATTTTAGTCTCTGCGGGGATGCCCCTGAGATATTTGCTGTCCACAGGCCTGTTGTGTCTGAATTCTGATTGCCTCAGGGGTGCTGACTATTTTTCATACAGCTCAAAGTGATTAATGTTCAGTTCGACTCTCTGTTACCTGCTGTGATGAGGACAGCGTTGCCTAGTAACCAACAGTACAGCAGTGGTCCACTTCACTTCCCTTTGCTCTTCATGTACCAGATAACGATGAAACTACTACTACACAAACACTTTAGTTTTGTAACGGCGTTCGTCTGTTGAAGGAGAGTCGGACCAAAATGCAGCGTGGTGGTTACTCATGTTCTTTAATGTAGAATAGCGATACATGAAATAACATTTACATTACATTTACATTACATTTAAGTCATTTAGCAGACGCTCTTATCCAGAGCGACTTACAAATTGGTGCATTCACCTTATGACATCCAGTGGAACAGTCACTTTACAATAGTGCATCTAAATCTTAAAGGGGGGGGGGGGAAGAGGGAATACTTATCCTATCCTAGGTATTCCTTAAAGAGGTGGGGTTTCAGGTGTCTCCGGAAGGTGGTGATTGACTCCGCTGTCCTGGTGTCGTGAGGGAGTTTGTTCCACCATTGGGGGGCCAGAGCAGCGAACACTGTTGACTGGGCTGAGCGGGAGCTGTACTTCCTCAGTGGTAGGGAGGCGAGCAGGCCAGAGGTGGATGAACGCAGTGCCCTTGTTTGGGTGTAGGGCCTGATCAGAGCCTGGAGGTACTGAGGTGCCGTTCCCCTCACAGCTCCGTAGGCAAGCACCATGGTCTTGTAGCGGATGGATCACACCAAGGTTCTTAGCGCTCTGGGAGGAGGACACAATGGAGTTGTCAACCGTGATGGCGAGATCATGGAACGGGCAGTCCTTCCCCGGGAGGAAGAGCAGCACCGTCTTGCCGAGGTTCAGCTTGAGGTGGTGATCCGTCATCCACACTGATATGTCTGCCAGACATGCAGAGATGCGATTCGCCACCTGGTCGTCAGAAGGGGGAAAGGAGAAGATTAGTTGTGTGTCGTCTGCATAGCAATGATAGGAGAGACCATGTGAGGTTATGACAGAGCCAAGTGACTTGGTGTATAGCGAGAATAGGAGAGGGCCTAGAACAGAGCCCTGGGGGACACCAGTGGTGAGAGCGCGTGGTGAGGAGACAGATTCTCGCCACGCCACCTGGTAGGAGCGACCTGTCAGGTAGGACGCAATCCAAGCGTGAGCCGCGCCGGAGATGCCCAACTCGGAGAGGGTGGAGAGGAGGATCTGATGGTTCACAGTATCGAAGGCAGCCGATAGATCTAGAAGGATGAGAGCAGAGGAGAGAGAGTTAGCTTTAGCAGTGCGGAGCGCCTCCGTGATACAGAGGAGAGCAGTCTCAGTTGAATGACTAGTCTTGAAACCTGACTGATTTGGATCAAGAAGGTCATTCAGAGAGAGATAGCGGGAGAGCTGGCCAAGGACGGCACGTTCAAGAGTTTAGGAGAGAAAAGAAAGAAGGGATACTGGTCTGTAATTGTTGACATCGGAGGGATCGAGTGTAGGTTTTTTCAGAAGGGGTGCAACTCTCGCTCTTTTGAAGACGGAAGGGACGTAGCCAGCGGTCAGTGATGAGTTGATGAGCGAGGTGAGGTAAGGGAGGAGGTCTCCGGAAATGGTCTGGAGAAGAGGGGAGGGGATAGGGTCAAGCGGGCAGGTTGTTGGGCGGCCGGCCGTCACAAGACGCGAGATTTCATCTGGAGAGAGAGGGGAGAAGGAGGTCAGAGCACAGGGTAGGGCAGTGTGAGCAGAACCAGCGGTGTCGTTTGACTTAGCAAACGAGGATCGGATGTCGTCGACCTTCTTTTCAAAATGGTTGACGAAGTCGTCTGCAGAGAGGGAGGAGGGGGGAAGGAGGATTCAGGAGGGAGGAGAAGGTGGCAAAGAGCTTCCTAGGGTTAGAGGCAGATGCTTGGAATTTAGCGTGGTAGAAAGTGGCTTTAGCAGCAGAGACAGAGGAGGAAAATGTAGAGAGGAGGGAGTGAAAGGATGCCAGGTCCGCAGGGAGGCGAGTTTTCCTCCATTTCCGCTAGCTATGTAGCTAGCTACGATCAAACAAATCAAACCGTTGTACTGTAATGAAATGAAATGAAAATGTGATACTACCTGTGAATGCGACCGGGTTGTTGAGTTCTATTCAGTAGACGTTGGCTAGCTGTCGGCTAGCTAGCAGAGTCTCCTACGTTAAGGACGACAAATAGCTGGCTAGCTAACCTCGGTAAATTAAGATAATCACTCTAAGACTACACACTCTAAACCTAAACAACACAATTATCTTGGAACGAAAATACGAAGACAGCAAAGACAGCTATGTAGCTAGCTAACACTACACTGATCGAGTCGTTCAGTTGAGTGTAATAGTTTTCCAGTGCAGCTAATCAGTGGACGTTAGCTAGCTGGCTAGTGAAGACTACGTTAGGACGGCGAAATACGATAATTACGCAATTATCTTTGATACAAAGACGGCTATGTAGCTAGCTGAGAAGAAATTGCTAAGATTAGACAAATCAAACCGTTGTGCTATAATGAAATATAATGAAATGAAATGTAAAAAGTTATACTACCTGCGGGAGCAAGCGCCGGTGCGACCACTCGCTCCAAACCGGAACCTACCTAAATAACTTATAAATATACAAAACAACAAACGGAACGTGAAAACCTATACAGTCTGTCTGGTGAATAACTAACACAGAGACAGGAACAATCACCCACAAAATACACAGTGAAACCCCGGCTACCTAAATATGGTTCCCAATCAGAGACAACGAGAATCACCTGACTCTGATTGAGAACCGCCTCAGGCAGCCAACCTATGCTACACCCCTACACAGCCGCAATCCCAATGCCTACAAAATCCCAATGCCTACAAAACCCCAATACGAAACACAACAAAATAAACCCATGTCACACCCTGGCCTGACCAAATATATAACGAAAACACAAAATACTATGACCAAGGCGTGACAAGTTTGTTACCCCTAGCATGTCCCTTCTCTCGTCACTTAGCAACAGGCTTGTGAGTTGTTCTACAACATGTCTGTGTTGACAACAGAGACCATGCACTACACCAAGCCAAGGACAGACCCCAACAGGTGGTCATGTGATACGCTGTCAAAGAGTGGTACATGACATATCGGTGTCGTCATCTGGAATTTACATAAACTAGGTGGACGGGTTGTCTCCTACATCTACAATGTTCCAGCATACAGTGCTGTTGCCATAGGTCTGGGATTTTGATGAGACAAGCATAAAGGCCTTAGCATCATGAGTTGTTTACGAGTACTCTTCAAACCCGCCTGTAAAACATCTTGTTTTTACAGAGATCCTATAATGAATGAATCTCTCGAGGGTCACAACTTGTAGACTTGTTTATGTGCTGCTGTGCAACGTGCTGCTGTGCTACGTGCTGCTGTGTGGTTCGTTGCTAACCATACTTTGCTACCTGCCAACTTTATGTTTTTTACTTTTTAATTACCGTTTATTATTTTTTTCCTTGCTCGACTTATTTCATTCAATTCTTTCACTCCGAACGCTTTATCTGGACGTGGTTTGTCAGGACCTCCACCAATCGAAGCTAAGTAGTAACATAAGCATTATGCCTTCTAATTGCAGTCGCTGTACTCCTAATATACAGGAGAAGGATCGCCTTCTGGCGAGGATAACTGTGTTGGCCTTCTGGCGAGGATAACTGTGTTGCGAGCCCAGCTTCAGACGTAATCGTTAGGCAAGGTTAATTTTAGTGTAGGAACGGATGAAACAGCGTCTGTGCCACCAGTAAGTACAGATAGTAGTATAAATCCCCATCGCACGGTCCCTGCAGCCGGACAATTTTCTCACGGCTTCTGGAGGGAAAGGCTGTAGGAATGTTCAACCGGTGTCGCTCATTCTGCCGACAGAAACTTTCAACCGGTTTTCCCCATTAAGCAGCGAGTTGGAGTCAGAGGTCGAGCCTTCTCTGGTCTCTACTCCTCCCGTTACGGCGTCTGAGACGCCGAAGCTTCCCACCATTATCTCTGACAAATTGAAAACCCTAGTCATTGGCGACTCCATTACCCGTAGTATTAGACTTAAAACGAATCATCCAGCGATCATACACTGTTTACCAGAGGGCAGGGCTACCGACGTTAAGCCTATCTGAAGATGGTGCTGGCTAAAGCTAAAACTGGCGAGTGTAGAGAGTATAGAGATATTGTTATCCACATCGGCACCAACGATGTTAGGATGAGACAGTCAGAGGTCACCAACCGCAACATAGCTTCAGCGTGTAAATCAGCTAGAAAGATGTGTCAGCATCGAGTAATTGTCTCTGGCCCCCTCCCAGTTCGGGGGAGTGTTGAGCTCGACAGCAGAGTCTCACAACTCAATCGCTGGTTGAAAACTGTTTTCTGCCCCTCCCAAAAGACAGAATTGCAGTGCAGGCCAGGTAGCAGGCTGTTAGCCAGCCTGCCAGCTTAGTGGAGTCTGCCACTAGTACAGTCAGTGTAGTCAGCTCAGCTATCCCCCATTGAGATCGTGTCTGTGCCTCGTCCTAGGTTGGACATGGCAGTGTTCGCCTTAGTAATCTCACTGGAATAAAAACCTCCTCCATTCCTGCCATTACCGAAAGAGATTGTGATACCTCACATCTCAACATAGGGCTACTTAATGTTAGATCCCTCACTTTCAAGGCAGTTACTGTCAATTAACTAATCACTGATCATAATCTTGATGTGATTGGCCTGACTGAAACATGGCTTAATCCTGATGAATTGACTGTGTTAAATGAGAACTCACCTCCTGGTTACACTAGTGACCATATCGCAAAGGCAGATGTGTTGCCAACATTTATGACAGCAAATTTTTATTTACAAAAAATAAAAACATTATCGTCTTTTGCGCTTCTAGTCATGAAATCTATGCAGCCGACTCAATCCCTTTTTATAGCTACTGTTTTACAGGCCTCCTGGGCCATATACAGCGTTCCTCACTGAGTACCATGAATTCCTATTCTAGAGGTCACTGGCCTTCTAGAGATCACCGGCCTTCTAGAGGTCACTGGCCTTCTACAGGTCACCGGCCTTCTAGAGGTCACCGGCCTTCTAGAGGTCACCGGCCTTCTAGAGATCACCGGCCTTCTAGAGGTCACTGGCCTTCTAGAGGTCACCGGCCTTCTAGAGGTCACTGGCCTTCTAGAGGTCACCGGCCTTCTAGAGGTCACCGGCCTTCTAGAGGTCACTGAACTGTTTCATTACACACACCTGGTTCCCATTCCCCCTGATTAGTAATTGTATATATGTGCCCTCTTTTCACCATTGTCTTGTCTCATTACACACACCTGGTTCCCATTCCCCCTGATTAGTAATTGTATATATGTGCTCTCTTTTCACCATTGTCTTGTCTCATTACACACACCTGGTTCCCATTCCCCCTGATTAGTAATTGTATATATGTGCTCTCTTTTCACCATTGTCTTGCCGGTTGTTGTTCCCGTGTCCGTTGGTCTTGTGAGTTCCTGTGCTCTGTTGTTTCGGCTTTCGTGCTGCATGTATTGTTGTGCACTTGTTATTACGGGTCTCGTCCCGTGTATTGTTATTACGGGTCTCGTCCCGTGTATTGTCATTACGGGTCTCGTCCCGTGTATTGTTATTACGGGTCTCGTCCCGTGTATTGTTATTACGGGTCTCGTCCCGTGTATTGTTATTACGGGTCTCGTCCCGTGTATTGTTATTACGGGTCTCGTCCCGTGTATTGTTATTACGGGTCTCGTCCCGTGTGTTGTCATTACGGGTCTCGTCCCGTGTATTGTTATTACGGGTCTCGTCCTGTGTATTGTCATTACGGGTCTCGTCCTGTGTATTGTCATTACGGGTCTCGTCCTGTGTATTGTCATTACGGGTCTCGTCCTGTGTATTGTCATTACGGGTCTCGTCCTGTGTATTGTCATTACGGGTCTCGTCCTGTGTATTGTCATTACGGGTCTCGTCCCGTGTATTGTCATTACGGGTCTCGTCCTGTGTATTGTCATTACGGGTCTCGTCCTGTGTATTGTCATTACGGGTCTCGTCCTGTGTTTTGTCATTACGGGTCTCGTCCCGTGTATTCATTAGAGGTTTAACCTCGCTCTTTTGATTGGGTTACATCCCTGTGTTTTTGTATACGTGTTTGATTGGGTTACATCCCTGTGTTTTTGTAAACCTGTTTGATTGGGTTACATCCCTGTGTTTTTGTATACGTGTTTGATTGGGTTTACATCCCTGTGTTTTTGTATACGTGTTTGATTGGGTTACATCCCTGTGTTTTTATATACGTGTTTGATTGGGTTACATCCCTGTGTTTTTGTAAACGTGTTTGATTGGGTTACATCCCTGTGTTTTTGTATACGTGTTTGATTGGGTTTACATCCCTGTGTTTTTGTATACCTGTTTGTTTTGGACTTCATCCCCGTTCCTTTTCATGGTGTGTTGTTTTTTTGGGGTGGAGTTTTAAAACCCCCTTGTTGCTCATTCCTGCTCCAATCATTTATACGACGTGACAGTAAAACCCATTGACCTATTACATTTCACTGTTTTATTTAAATGATCTATATTGAGATATGATTAATCCAATAGTAATTAAGCTGAGCTATGAATCCATTCAGCAAGAGTCAACAACAACAGAGAGATAGAGAGGAGAGGAGAGAGGATAGACAGAGAGAGAGAGAGAGAGAGAGAGAGAGAGAGAGAGAGAGAGAGGAGAGAGGATAGACAGAGAGAGAGGAGAGAGGAGAGATGGAGAGATAGAGAGGATAGACAGAGAGAGAGAGAGAGAGAGAGAGAGAGAGAGAGAGAGAGGAGAGAGGATAGACAGAGAGAGAGGAGAGAGGAGAGAGACAGGAGAGGAGAGGAGAGATAGAGAGGATAGACAGAGAGAGAGAGAGAGAGAGGGGAGAGGATAGACAGAGAGAGAGGAGAGAGGAGAGATAGAGAGGAGAGGAGAGATAGAGAGGAGAGAGGATATACAGAGAGAGAGGAGAGGAGAGAGGATAGAGAGAGGAGAGATAGAGGAGAGAGGAGAGAGAGGAGAGAGGAGAGAGGAGAGAGAGAAGAGATAGAGAGGAGAGAGGATAGACAGAGAGGGAGGAGAGAGGTGAGACAGAGGAGAGATAGAAGAGAGAGGACAGAGAGAGAGGAGAGAGGAGAGATAGAGAGAGAAAAGAGGGATGAAGAGAGAGATGAAAAGAAAACAAGAGAAGGACGGATGAAGAGAGAGAGAGGGGGGGTGAGAGAATGAGAGAGGGAGAGAATGAGAGAGAGAGAACAACAGAGAAATAAAGAGAGAGAGAATACAATGCAAGGGATGAGGGATGGAGGAGAGGATGGAGAGAGCATAAAGGAAATATAGAGAGAGTGTGGGCATGTCTCAGTCCGCCTCACTGATACCTGTTAATCTCACCCTCAGGGCATCAGGGAGGATTGAAGGAGTAGATACACACAGACACACACATGACTGGAGGCGTTGATTCTCACCACTCCCAGGAGACAGTGGGGATTCAGCCATGATAATTAAATCCGTGGGAAACAACTATAATCCTTTTTCCTCGGGGGATTGAACCGTCAACTCCTGCTCCTTAGCGGTGATGAGAGCCAGTAGACTAGAGATAGGAAACGCAGTGAGGGAAACCAAAGGCTCCAAATTACCAGCGACTCACAGTAAAAGACTTCCTGTTTTATTTTCTTCCAGAATATCTCATGACAAGAGACTGTATGTACAATCTGACAGGAGCATAAGACAATTTGGGCTATTTCCTTCACATTCTCTCAATGTGTCTGTCATCCTTGGTTCTGAAGTGTATTCTGTAAGGCACATGACTCAATTGCCCTTTTATGCCTGGTCGAATGGAGGATCATTCTGGGCCTGTATGAGAGGCCCTCAGCTGCTGCAGGCCAGGCAGCCATAACACCAGGGAGGATCTCAGCTGCTGCAGGCCAGGCAGCCATAACACCAGGGAGGATCTCAGCAGCTGAAGGCCAGGAAGCTATAACACCAGGGAGGATCTCAGCTGCTGCAGGCCAGGCAGCTATAACACCAGGGAGGATCTCAGCTGCTGCAGGCCAGGCAGCCATAACACCAGGGAGTATCTCAGCTGCTGCAGGCCAGGCAGCCATAACACCAGGGAGGATCTCAGCTGCTGCAGGCCAGGCAGCCATAACACCAGGGAGGATCTCAGCTGCTGCAGGCCAGGCAGCCATAACACCAGGGAGGATCTCAGCCGCTGCAGGCCAGGCAGCCATAACACCAGGGAGGATCTCAGCCGCTGCAGGCCAGGCAGCCATAACACCAGGGAGGATCTCAGCTGCTGCAGGCCAGGCAGCTATAACACCAGGGAGGATCTCAGCTGCTGCAGGCCAGGCAGCCATAACACCAGGGAGGATCTCAGCTGCTGCAGGCCAGGCAGCCATAACACCAGGGAGGATCTCAGCTGCTGCAGGCCAGGCAGCCATAACACCAGGGAGGATCTCAGCTGCTGCAGGCCAGGCAGCCATAACACCAGGGAGGATCTCAGCTGCTGCAGGCCAGGCAGCCATAACACCAGGGAGGATCTCAGCTGCTGCAGGCCAGGCAGCCATAACACCAGGGAGGATCTCAGCTGCTGCAGGCCAGGCAGCCATAACACCAGGGAGGATCTCAGCTGCTGCAGGCCAGGCAGCCATAACACCAGGGAGGATCTCAGCTGCTGCAGGCCAGGCAGCCATAACACCAGGGAGGATCTCAGCTGCTGCAGGCCAGGCAGCCATAACACCAGGGAGGATCTTGTTACCTGAACCTGACAAAGTAGAGGACCTTCCCAACTCTACTCCACTGAACTAACAATACAGCCGCTCCCCTTTCAATAAACACCTGATATTTATTCACCAACTTCAAACATCTGCTATCTGAGCAGCTAACCGATCGCTGCAGCTGTACATAGTCTATTGGTAAATAGCCCACCCATTTTCACCTACCTCATCCCCATACTGTTTTATTTATTTACTTTTCTGCTCTTTTGCACACCAATATCTCTACCTGTACATGACCATCTGATCATTTATCTCTCCAGTGTTAATCTGCAATATTGTAATTATTCGCCTACCTCCTCATGCCTTTTGCACACATTGTATATAGACTCCCCCTTTTTTCTACTGTGTTATTGACTTGTTAATTGTTTACTCCATGTGTAACTCTGTGTTGTCTGTTCACACTGCTATGCTTTATCTTGGCCAGGTCGCAGTTGCAAATGAGAACCTGTTCTCAACTAGCCTACCTGGTTAAATAAAGGTGAAATAAAAAATAAAAAATAAAATAAATCTCATCCTCTATCTCTTTTTAGGAGAAAACTGAGGATACGCTCCTGAGTCGGCCACCAAAAGCGCTGGCGAATAGACGCAAGAGTGCCTCGAACACCGGGATGACCAGCTAACTTGGCAGAGTGAGCCCACTGAAGAACTAAAAAGACGGGATAAGGCATCAGGCTTGGTGTTCTTGCTACCCGGACGGTAAGAAATCACAAACTCGAAACGAGCGAAAAACAACGCCCAACGAGCTTGATGAGCATTAAGTCGTTTGGCAGAACGGATGTACTCAAGGTTCTTATGGTCTGTCCAAACGACAAAAGGAACGGTCGCCCCCTCCAACCACTGTCGCCATTCGCCTAGGGCTAAGCGGATGGCGAGCAGTTCGCGGTTACCCACATCATAGTTGCGTTCAGATGGCGACAGGCGATGAGAAAAATAAGCGCAAGGATGAACCTTATCGTCAGACTGGAAGCGCTGGGATAGAATGGCTCCCACGCCTACCTCTGAAGGGTCAACCTCGACAATGAATTGTCTAGTGACGTCAGGAGTAACGAGGATAGGAGCGGACGTAAAACGTTCTTTTAGAAGATCAAAAGCTCCCTGGGCGGAACCGGACCACTTAAAACACGTCTTGACAGAAGTAAGAGCTGTGAGAGGGGCAGCAACTTGACCGAAATTACGAATGAAACGCCGATAGAAATTAGCGAAACCTAGAAAGCGCTGCAACTCGACACGTGACCTTGGAACGGGCCAATCACTGACAGCTTGGACCTTAGCGGAATCCATCTGAATGCCTTCAGCGGAAATAACGGAACCGAGAAAAGTAACGGAGGAGACATGAAAAGAGCACTTCTCAGCCTTTACGTAGAGACAATTCTCTAAAAGGCGCTGTAGAACACGTCGAACGTGCTGAACATGAATCTCGAGTGACGGTGAAAAAATCAGGATATCGTCAAGATAGACAAAAACAAAGATGTTCAGCATGTCTCTCAGAACATCATTAACTAATGCCTGAAAAACAGCTGGCGCATTGGCGAGACCAAACGGCAGAACCCGGTACTCAAAATGCCCTAACGGAGTGTTAAACGCCGTTTTCCACTCGTCCCCTCTCTGATGCGCACGAGATGGTAAGCGTTACGAAGGTCCAACTTAGTAAAGCACCTGGCTCCCTGCAGAATCTCGAAGGCTGATGACATAAGGGGAAGCGGATAACGATTCTTAACCGTTATGTCATTCAGCCCTCGATAATCCACGCAGGGGCGCAGAGTACCGTCCTTCTTCTTAACAAAAAAACCCCCGCCCCGGCCGGAGAGGAAGAAGGCACTATGGTACCGGCGTCAAGAGACACAGACAAATAATCCTCGAGAGCCTTACGTTCGGGAGCCGACAGAGAGTATAGTCTACCCCGAGGAGGAGTGGTCCCCGGAAGGAGATCAATACTACAATCATACGACCGGTGAGGAGGAAGGGAGTTGGCTCGGGACCGACTGAAGACCGTGCGCAGATCATGATATTCCTCCGGCACTCCTGTCAAATCGCCAGGTTCCTCCTGAGAAGTGGGGACAGAAGAAACGGGAGGGATGGCAGACATTAAACACTTCACATGACAAGAAACGTTCCAGGATAGGATAGAATTACTAGACCAATTAATAGAAGGATTATGACATACTAGCCAGGGATGACCCAAAACAACAGGTGTAAAAGGTGAACGAAAAATCAAAAAGAAATAGTCTCATTGTGGTTACCAGATACTGTGAGGGTTAAAGGTAGTGTCTCAAATCTGATACTGGGAAGATGACTACCATCTAAGGCGAACATGGGCGTAGGCTTGTCTAACTCTCTGAAAGGAATGTCATGTTTCCGAGCCCATGCTTCGTCCATGAAACAACCCTCAGCCCCAGAGTCTATCAAGGCACTGCATGTAGCACCCGAACCGGTCCAGCGTAGATGGACCGACAAAGTAGTACAGGATCTAGATGGAGAGACCTGAGTAGTAGCGCTCACCAGTAGCCCTCCGTTTACTGATGAGCTCTGGCTTTTACTGGACATGAATTAACAAAATGTCCAGCAAGTCCGCAATAGAGGCACAGGCGGTTGGTGATCCTCCGTTCCCTCTCCTTAGTCGAGATGCGAATACCTCCCAGCTGCATGGGCTCAGTCTCTGAGCCAGAGGAGGGAGATGGTTGCGATGCGGAGCAGGGAAACACCGTTGACGCGAGCTCTCTACCACGAGCCTGGTGACGAAGATCTACCCGTCGTTCTATGCGGATGGCGAGAGCAATCAAAGAGTCCACACTTGAAGGAACCTCCCGGGAGAGAATCTCATCTTTAACCACTGCGTGGAGTCCCTCCAGAAAACGAGCGAGCAGCGCCGGCTCGTTCCACTCACTAGAGGCAGCAAGAGTGCGAAACTCAATAGAGTAATCCGTTATGGATCGATCACCTTGGCATAGGGAAGCCAGGGCCCTAGAAGCCTCCCTACCAAAAACTGAACGGTCAAAACCCGAATCATCTCCTCTTTAAAGTTCTGGTAATTGTTAGAGCAATCAGCCCTTGCCTCCCAGATAGCTGTGCCCCACTCTCGAGCCCGGCCAGTAAGGAGTGAAATGACGTAAGCAACCCGAGCTCTCTCTCTAGAGTATGTGTTGGGTTGGAGAGAGAACACAATATCACACTGGGTGAGAAAGGAGCGGCACTCCGTGGACTGCCCGGAGTAGCAAGGTGGGTTATTAACCCTAGGTTCCGGAGGCTCGGCAGGCCAGGAAGTAACAGGTGGCACGAGACGAAGACTCTGGAACTGTCCAGAGAGGTCGGAAACCTGAGCGGCCAGGTTCTCCACGGCATGGCGAGCAGCAGACAATTCCTGCTCGTGTCTGCCGAGCATGGCTCCTTGGATCTCGACGGCAGTGTTACGAGCGTCTGTAGTCGCTGGGTCCATTCTTTGGTCGGATCCTTCTGTTATGCAGGTGAATGAGGACCCAAAAGTGACTTGGCGAAAACAGAGTCTTTAATCCAGTAAAGTAAATATACAATCATAAAGCACAATTCCACTCGTAATGACGAGAACAGACTGGAGACTCGATCATGAACTGCAGGTTGCCTCGCGAAGGCACTTGAACGTAGCAGACTCAGACACCTGCTCACCACGCAGCATCTGAGGGAAACACGACACGACAGGGCGATACACAGACACAGCACGTTGAACAATAGACAAGGATCCGACAGGGCAGAAACGGAAAACAAGGGGAGAAATAGGGACTCTAATCAGGGAAAAAGATAGGGAACAGGTGTGGGAAGACTAAATGATTGATTAGGGGAATAGGAACAGCTGGGAGCAGGAACGGAACGATAGAGAGAAGAGAGAGAGGAAGGGAGAGAGAAAAAGGGGAACGAACCTAAAAAGACCAGCAGGGGGAAAACAAACAGAGGGAAAAGCAAAATGACAAGACAATATAAGACAAAACATGACATTCACAATACAGTCACAACACAGCGACAACACAGTCACAACACAGTCACAACACAGTCACAACACATTCACAACACAGTCACAACACAGCCACAACAGAGTTAGAATCACATTCAGTGGATGGATGGAGGTACCAAGCCACCGAGCAGGGAAACCTGGTAATCTTATCTAGGCAGGTGTGTTCGTCCACCACCAGCTTTGATGAGCTTGTTGAATTCTTAATGCTGTTATACTGGGCCTTATTTGGCAAGGCTACAGATGCTGGATTGGGTCGCATCGACTATAAAAAACAACAACATTTTAGTCTCTGCAGGGATGCCCCTGAGATATTTGCTGTCCACAGGCCTGTTGTGTCTGAATTCTGATTGCCTCAGGGGTGCTGACTATTTTTCATACAGCGCAAAGTGATTAATGTTCAGTTCGACTCTCTGTTACCTGCTGTGATGAGGACAGCGTTGCCTAGTAACCAACAGTACAGCAGTGGTCCACTTCACTTCCCTTTGCTCTTCATGTACCAGATAACGATGAAACTACTACTACACAAACACTTTAGTTTTGTAACGTTGTTCGTCTGTTGAAGGAGAGTCGGACCAAAATGCAGCTTGGTGGTTACTCATGTTCTTTAATGTAGAATAGCGATACATGAAATAACTTATAAATATACAAAACAACAAACGGAACGTGAAAACCTATACAGTCTGTCTGGTGAATAACTAACACAGAGACAGGAACAATCACCCACAAAATACACAGTGAAACCCCGGCTACCTAAATATGGTTCCCAATCAGAGACAACGAGAATCACCTGACTCTGATTGAGAACCGCCTCAGGCAGCCAACCTGTGCTACACCCCTACACAGCCGCAATCCCAATGCCTACAAAATCCCAATGCCTACAAAACCCCAATACGAAACACAACAAAATAAACCCATGTCACACCCTGGCCTGACCAAATATATAACGAAAACACAAAATACTATGACCAAGGCGTGACAAGTTTGTTACCCCTAGCATGTCCCTTCTCTCGTCACTTAGCAACAGGCTTGTGAGTTGTTCTACAACATGTCTGTGTTGACAACAGAGACCATGCACTACACCAAGCCAAGGACAGACCCCAACAGGTGGTCATGTGATACGCTGTCAAAGAGTGGTACATGACATATCGGTGTCGTCATCTGGAATTTACATAAACTAGGTGGACGGGTTGTCTCCTACATCTACAATGATCCAGCATACAGTGCTGTTGCCATAGGTCTGGGATTTTGATGAGACAAGCATAAAGGCCTTAGCATCATGAGTTGTTTACGAGTACTCTTCAAACCCGTCTGTAAAACATCTTGTTTTTACAGAGATCCTATAATGAATGAATCTCTCGAGGGTCACAACTTGTAGACTTGTTTATGTGCTGCTGTGCAACGTGCTGCTGTGCTACGTGCTGCTGTGTGGTTCGTTGCTAACCATATTTTGCTACCTGCCAACTTTGTTTTTTACTTTTTAATTACCGTTTATTATTTTTTTCCTTGCTCGACTTATTTCATTCAATTCTTTCACTCCGAACGCTTTATCTGGACGTGGTTTGTCAGGACCTCCACCAATCGAAGCTAAGTAGTAACATAAGCATTATGCCTTCTAATTGCAGTCGCTGTACTCCTAATATACAGGAGAAGGCCTTCTGGCGAGGATAACCGTGTTGCGAGCCCAGCTTCAGACGTAATCGTTAGGTAAGGGTAATTTTAGTGTAGGAACGGATGAAACAGCGTCTGTGCCACCAGTAAGTACAGATAGTAGTATAAATCCCCATCGCACGGTCCCTGCAGCCGGACAATTTTCTCATGGCTTCTGGAGGGAAATGCTGTAGGAATGTTCAACCGGGTGTCGCTCATTCTGCCGACAGAAACTTTCAACCGGTTTTCCCCATTAAGCAGCGAGTTGGAGTCAGAGGCCGAGCCTTCTCTGGTCTCTACTCCTCCCGTTACGGCGTCTGAGACGCCGAAGCTTCCCACCATTAGCTCTGACAAATTGAAAACCCTAGTCATTGGCGACTCCATTACCCGCAGTATTAGACTTAAAACGAATCATCCAGCGATCATACACTGTTTACCCGGGGTAGGGCTACCGACGTTAAGCCTATCTGAAGATGGTGCTGGCTAAAGCTAAAACTGGCGAGTGTAGAGAGTATAGAGATATTGTTATCCACATCGGCACCAACGATGTTAGGATGAGACAGTCAGAGGTCACCAACCGCAACATAGCTTCAGCGTGTAAATCAGCTAGAAAGATGTGTCAGCATCGAGTAATTGTCTCTGGCCCCCTCCCAGTTCGGGGGGAGTGATGAGTTCTACAGCAGAGTCTCACAACTCAATCGCTGGTTGAAAACTGTTTTCTGCCCCTCCCAAAAGACAGAATTGCAGTGCAGGCCAGGTAGCAGGCTGTTAGCCAGCCTGCCAGCTTAGTGGAGTCTGCCACTAGTACAGTCAGTGTAGTCAGCTCAGCTATCCCCCATTGAGACCGTGTCTGTGCCTCGTCCTAGGTTGGACATGGCAGTGTTCGCCTTAGTAATCTCACTGGAATAAAAACCTCCTCCATTCCTGCCATTACCGAAAGAGATTGTGATACCTCACATCTCAACATAGGGCTACTTAATGTTAGATCCCTCACTTTCAAGGCAGTTACTGTCAATTAACTAATCACTGATCATAATCTTGATGTGATTGGCCTGACTGAAACATGGCTTAATCCTGATGAATTGACTGTGTTAAATGAGAACTCACCTCCTGGTTACACTAGTGACCATATCGCAAAGGCAGATGTGTTGCCAACATTTATGACAGCAAATTTTTATTTACAAAAAATAAAAACATTATCGTCTTTTGCTCTTCTAGTCATGAAATCTATGCAGCCGACTCAATCCCTTTTTATAGCTACTGTTTTACAGGCCTCCTGGGCCATATACAGCGTTCCTCACTGAGTACCATGAATTCCTATTCTAGAGGTCACTGGCCTTCTATAGATCACCGGCCTTCTAGAGGTCACTGGCCTTCTACAGGTCACCGGCCTTCTAGAGGTCACCGGCCTTCTAGAGGTCACCGGCCTTCTAGAGATCACCGGCCTTCTAGAGGTCACTGGCCTTCTAGAGGTCACCGGCCTTCTAGAGGTCACCGGCCTTCTAGAGGTCACTGAACTGTTTCATTACACACACCTGGTTCCCATTCCCCCTGATTAGTAATTGTATATATGTGCCCTCTTTTCACCATTGTCTTGTCTCATTACACACACCTGGTTCCCATTCCCCCTGATTAGTAATTGTATATATGTGCCCTCTTTTCACCATTGTCTTGTCTCATTACACACACCTGGTTCCCATTCCCCCTGATTAGTAATTGTATATATGTGCTCTCTTTTCACCATTGTCTTGTCTCATTACACACACCTGGTTCCCATTCCCCCTGATTAGTAATTGTATATATGTGCTCTCTTTTCACCATTGTCTTGCCGGTTGTTGTTCCCGTGTCCGTTGGTCTTGTGAGTTCCTGTGCT
The DNA here is from genome assembly GCF_021184085.1 of Oncorhynchus gorbuscha. NCBI lineage: Eukaryota > Metazoa > Chordata > Actinopteri > Salmoniformes > Salmonidae > Oncorhynchus > Oncorhynchus gorbuscha. The sequence continues at coordinate 100,794,732 of NC_060175.1, forward strand.
CTGTTGTTTCGGCTTTCGTGCTGCATGTATTGTTGTGCACTTGTTATTACGGGTCTCGTCCCGTGTAGTGTTATTACGGGTCTCGTCCCATGTGTTGTTATTACGGGTCTCGTCCCATGTGTTGTTATTACGGGTCTCGTCCTGTGTATTGTTATTACGGGTCTCGTCCCGTGTATTGTTATTACGGGTCTCGTCCTGTGTATTGTTATTACGGGTCTCGTCCTGTGTATTGTCATTACGGGTCTCGTCCTGTGTATTGTCATTACGGGTCTCGTCCTGTGTATTGTCATTACGGGTCTCGTCCTGTGTATTGTCATTACGGGTCTCGTCCTGTGTATTGTCATTACGGGTCTCGTCCCGTGTAGTGTTATTACGGGTCTCGTCCCGTGTATTCATTAGAGGTTTAACCTCGCTCTTTTGATTGGGTTACATCCCTGTGTTTTTGTATACGTGTTTGATTGGGTTACATCCCTGTGTTTTTGTAAACCTGTTTGATTGGGTTACATCCCTGTGTTTTTGTATACGTGTTTGATTGGGTTTACATCCCTGTGTTTTTGTATACGTGTTTGATTGGGTTACATCCCTGTGTTTTTATATACGTGTTTGATTGGGTTACATCCCTGTGTTTTTGTAAACGTGTTTGATTGGGTTACATCCCTGTGTTTTTGTATACGTGTTTGATTGGGTTTACATCCCTGTGTTTTTGTATACCTGTTTGTTTTGGACTTCATCCCCGTTCCTTTTCATGGTGTGTTGTTTTTTTGGGGTGGAGTTTTAAAACCCCCTTGTTGCTCATTCCTGCTCCAATCATTTATACGACGTGACAGTAAAACCCATTGACCTATTACATTTCACTGTTTTATTTAAATGATCTATATTGAGATATGATTAATCCAATAGTAATTAAGCTGAGCTATGAATCCATTCAGCAAGAGTCAACAACAACAGAGAGATAGAGAGGAGAGGAGAGAGGATAGACAGAGAGAGAGAGAGAGAGAGAGAGAGAGAGAGAGAGAGAGGAGAGAGGATAGACAGAGAGAGAGGAGAGAGGAGAGATGGAGAGATAGAGAGGATAGACAGAGAGAGAGAGAGAGAGAGAGAGAGAGAGAGAGAGAGAGAGAGAGAGAGAGGATAGACAGAGAGAGAGGAGAGAGGAGAGAGACAGGAGAGGAGAGGAGAGATAGAGAGGATAGACAGAGAGAGAGAGAGAGAGAGGGGAGAGGATAGACAGAGAGAGAGGAGAGAGGAGAGATAGAGAGGAGAGGAGAGATAGAGAGGAGAGAGGATATACAGAGAGAGAGGAGAGAGGAGAGAGGATAGAGAGAGGAGAGATAGAGGAGAGAGGAGAGAGAGGAGAGAGGAGAGAGGAGAGAGAGAAGAGATAGAGAGGAGAGAGGATAGACAGAGAGGGAGGAGAGAGGTGAGACAGAGGAGAGATAGAAGAGAGAGGACAGAGAGAGAGGAGAGAGGAGAGATAGAGAGAGAAAAGAGGGATGAAGAGAGAGATGAAAAGAAAACAAGAGAAGGACGGATGAAGAGAGAGAGAGGGGGTGAGAGAATGAGAGAGGGAGAGAATGAGAGAGAGAGAACAACAGAGAAATAAAGAGAGAGAGAATACAATGCAAGGGATGAGGGATGGAGGAGAGGATGGAGAGAGCATAAAGGAAATATAGAGAGAGTGTGGGCATGTCTCAGTCCGCCTCACTGATACCTGTTAATCTCACCCTCAGGGCATCAGGGAGGATTGAAGGAGTAGATACACACAGACACACACATGACTGGAGGCGTTGATTCTCACCACTCCCAGGAGACAGTGGGGATTCAGCCATGATAATTAAATCCGTGGGAAACAACTATAATCCTTTTTCCTCGGGGGATTGAACCGTCAACTCCTGCTCCTTAGCGGTGATGAGAGCCAGTAGACTAGAGATAGGAAACGCAGTGAGGGAAACCAAAGGCTCCAAATTACCAGCGACTCACAGTAAAAGACTTCCTGTTTTATTTTCTTCCAGAATATCTCATGACAAGAGACTGTATGTACAATCTGACAGGAGCATAAGACAATTTGGGCTATTTCCTTCACATTCTCTCAATGTGTCTGTCATCCTTGGTTCTGAAGTGTATTCTGTAAGGCACATGACTCAATTGCCCTTTTATGCCTGGTCGAATGGAGGATCATTCTGGGCCTGTATGAGAGGCCCTCAGCTGCTGCAGGCCAGGCAGCCATAACACCAGGGAGGATCTCAGCTGCTGCAGGCCAGGCAGCCATAACACCAGGGAGGATCTCAGCAGCTGAAGGCCAGGAAGCTATAACACCAGGGAGGATCTCAGCTGCTGCAGGCCAGGCAGCTATAACACCAGGGAGGATCTCAGCTGCTGCAGGCCAGGCAGCCATAACACCAGGGAGTATCTCAGCTGCTGCAGGCCAGGCAGCCATAACACCAGGGAGGATCTCAGCTGCTGCAGGCCAGGCAGCCATAACACCAGGGAGGATCTCAGCTGCTGCAGGCCAGGCAGCCATAACACCAGGGAGGATCTCAGCCGCTGCAGGCCAGGCAGCCATAACACCAGGGAGGATCTCAGCCGCTGCAGGCCAGGCAGCCATAACACCAGGGAGGATCTCAGCTGCTGCAGGCCAGGCAGCTATAACACCAGGGAGGATCTCAGCTGCTGCAGGCCAGGCAGCCATAACACCAGGGAGGATCTCAGCTGCTGCAGGCCAGGCAGCCATAACACCAGGGAGGATCTCAGCTGCTGCAGGCCAGGCAGCCATAACACCAGGGAGGATCTCACCTGCTGCAGGCCAGGCAGCCATAACACCAGGGAGTATCTCAGCTGCTGCAGGCCAGGCAGCCATAACACCAGGGAGGATCTCAGCTGCTGCAGGCCAGGCAGCCATAACACCAGGGAGTATCTCAGCTGCTGCAGGCCAGGCAGCCATAACACCAGGGAGGATCTCAGCTGCTGCAGGCCAGGCAGCCATAACACCAGGGAGGATCTCAGCTGCTGCAGGCCAGGCAGCCATAACACCAGGGAGGATCTCAGCTGCTGCAGGCCAGGCAGCCATAACACCAGGGAGGATCTCAGCCGCTGCAGGCCAGGCAGCCATAACACCAGGGAGGATCTCAGCTGCTGCAGGCCAGGCAGCCATAACACCAGGGAGGATCTCAGCTGCTGCAGGCCAGGCAGCCATAACACCAGGGAGGATCTCAGCTGCTGCAGGCCAGGCAGCCATAACACCAGGGAGGATCTCAGCTGCTGCAGGCCAGGCAGCCATAACACCAGGGAGGATCTCAGCTGCTGCAGGCCAGGCAGCCATAACACCAGGGAGGATCTCAGCTGCTGCAGGCCAGGCAGCCATAACACCAGGGAGGATCTCAGCTGCTGCAGGCCAGGCAGCCATAACACCAGGGAGGATCTCAGCTGCTGCAGGCCAGGCAGCCATAACACCAGGGAGGATCTCAGCCGCTGCAGGCCAGGCAGCCATAACACCAGGGAGGATCTCAGCTGCTGCAGGCCAGGCAGCCATAACACCAGGGAGGATCTCAGCTGCTGCAGGCCAGGCAGCCATAACACCAGGGAGGATCTCAGCTGCTGCAGGCCAGGCAGCCATAACACCAGGGAGGATCTCAGCTGCTGCAGGCCAGGCAGCCATAACACCAGGGAGGATCTCAGCTGCTGCAGGCCAGGCAGCCATAACACCAGGGAGGATCTCAGCTGCTGCAGGCCAGGCAGCCATAACACCAGGGAGGATCTCAGCTGCTGCAGGCCAGGCAGCCATAACACCAGGGAGGATCTCAGCTGCTGCAGGCCAGGCAGCCATAACACCAGGGAGGATCTCAGCTGCTGCAGGCCAGGCAGCCATAACACCAGGGAGGATCTCAGCTGCTGCAGGCCAGGCAGCCATAACACCAGGGAGGATCTCAGCTGCTGCAGGCCAGGCAGCCATAACACCAGGGAGGATCTCAGCTGCTGCAGGCCAGGCAGCCATAACACCAGGGAGGATCTCAGCTGCTGCAGGCCAGGCAGCCATAACACCAGGGAGGATCTCAGCTGCTGCAGGCCAGGCAGCCATAACACCAGGGAGGATCTCAGCTGCTGCAGGCCAGGCAGCCATAACACCAGGGAGGATCTCAGCTGCTGCAGGCCAGGCAGCCATAACACCAGGGAGGATCTCAGCTGCTGCAGGCCAGGCAGCCATAACACCAGGGAGGATCTCAGCTGCTGCAGGCCAGGCAGCCATAACACCAGGGAGGATCTCAGCTGCTGCAGGCCAGGCAGCCATAACACCAGGGAGGATCTCAGCTGCTGCAGGCCAGGCAGCCATAACACCAGGGAGGATCTCAGCTGCTGCAGGCCAGGCAGCCATAACACCAGGGAGGATCTCAGCTGCTGCAGGCCAGGCAGCCATAACACCAGGGAGGATCTCAGCTGCTGCAGGCCAGGCAGCCATAACACCAGGGAGGATCTCAGCCGCTGCAGGCCAGGCAGCCATAACACCAGGGAGGATCTCAGCTGCTGCAGGCCAGGCAGCCATAACACCAGGGAGGATCTCAGCCGCTGCAGGCCAGGCAGCCATAACACCAGGGAGGATCTCAGCTGCTGCAGGCCAGGCAGCCATAACACCAGGGAGGATCTCAGCTGCTGCAGGCCAGGCAGCCATAACACCAGGGAGGATCTCAGCTGCTGCAGGCCAGGCAGCCATAACACCAGGGAGGATCTCAGCTGCTGCAGGCCAGGCAGCCATAACACCAGGGAGGATCTCAGCTGCTGCAGGCCAGGCAGCCATAACACCAGGGAGGATCTCAGCTGCTGCAGGCCAGGCAGCCATAACACCAGGGAGGATCTCAGCTGCTGCAGGCCAGGCAGCCATAACACCAGGGAGGATCTCAGCCGCTGCAGGCCAGGCAGCCATAACACCAGGGAGGATCTCAGCTGCTGCAGGCCAGGCAGCCATAACACCAGGGAGGATCTCAGCTGCTGCAGGCCAGGCAGCCATAACACCAGGGAGGATCTCAGCTGCTGCAGGCCAGGCAGCCATAACACCAGGGAGGATCTCAGCTGCTGCAGGCCAGGCAGCCATAACACCAGGGAGGATCTCAGCCGCTGCAGGCCAGGCAGCCATAACACCAGGGAGGATCTCAGCTGCTGCAGGCCAGGCAGCCATAACACCAGGGAGGATCTCAGCTGCTGCAGGCCAGGCAGCCATAACACCAGGGAGGATCTCAGCTGCTGCAGGCCAGGCAGCCATAACACCAGGGAGGATCTCAGCTGCTGCAGGCCAGGCAGCCATAACACCAGGGAGGATCTCAGCTGCTGCAGGCCAGGCAGCCATAACACCAGGGAGGATCTCAGCTGCTGCAGGCCAGGCAGCCATAACACCAGGGAGGATCTCAGCTGCTGCAGGCCAGGCAGCCATAACACCAGGGAGGATCTCAGCTGCTGCAGGCCAGGCAGCCATAACACCAGGGAGGATCTCAGCTGCTGCAGGCCAGGCAGCCATAACACCAGGGAGGATCTCAGCTGCTGCAGGCCAGGCAGCCATAACACCAGGGAGGATCTCAGCTGCTGCAGGCCAGGCAGCCATAACACCAGGGAGGATCTCAGCTGCTGCAGGCCAGGCAGCCATAACACCAGGGAGGATCTCAGCTGCTGCAGGCCAGGCAGCCATAACACCAGGGAGGATCTCAGCTGCTGCAGGCCAGGCAGCCATAACACCAGGGAGGATCTCAGCTGCTGCAGGCCAGGCAGCCATAACACCAGGGAGGATCTCAGCTGCTGCAGGCCAGGCAGCCATAACACCAGGGAGGATCTCAGCTGCTGCAGGCCAGGCAGCCATAACACCAGGGAGGATCTCAGCTGCTGCAGGCCAGGCAGCCATAACACCAGGGAGGATCTCAGCTGCTGCAGGCCAGGCAGCCATAACACCAGGGAGGATCTTGTTACCTGAACCTGACAAAGTAGAGGACCTTCCCAACTCTACTCCACTGAACTAACAATACAGCCGCTCCCCTTTCAATAAACACCTGATATTTATTCACCAACTTCAAACATCTGCTATCTGAGCAGCTAACCGATCGCTGCAGCTGTACATAGTCTATTGGTAAATAGCCCACCCATTTTCACCTACCTCATCCCCATACTGTTTTATTTATTTACTTTTCTGCTCTTTTGCACACCAATATCTCTACCTGTACATGACCATCTGATCATTTATCTCTCCAGTGTTAATCTGCAATATTGTAATTATTCGCCTACCTCCTCATGCCTTTTGCACACATTGTATATAGACTCCCCCTTTTTTTCTACTGTGTTATTGACTTGTTAATTGTTTACTCCATGTGTCACACTGCTATGCTTTATCTTGGCCAGGTCGCAGTTGCAAATGAGAACTTGTTCTCAACTAGCCTACCTGGTTAAATAAAGGTGAAATAAAAAATAAAAAATAAAATAAATCTCATCCTCTCTCTCTTTTTAGGAGAAAACTGAGGATAGATCAACAACATTGTAGTTACTCTACCTAACTGAAAAGAAGGAGGGATCTTGCAAGGATCTTGCTTGCGGACTTAACATAAAACTTGAGTCGTCGTCATACAGTTGAAGTCGGAAGTTTACATACACCTTCGCCAAATACATTTAAACAATTCCTGACATTTAATCCTAGTAATAATTCCCTGTTTTAGGTCAGTTAGGATCACCACTTTATTTGAAGAATGTGAAATGTCAGAATAATAGTAGAGAGAATGATTTAGTTCAGCTTTTATTTCTTTCATCACATTCCCAGTGGGTCAGAAATTTACATACACTCAATTAGTATTTGGTAGCATTACCTTTAAATGGTTTAACTTGGATCAAACATTTCAGATAGCCTTCCACAACCTCCCCACAATAGGTTATATGTTATATTCCTTTACTTTTATCCACGTAAAGACTGATCTTATTTGTTTAATAATATGCTAAACCGTTACAATAAAAACTGGCTCTACTTATTTCACCCCTTACCATAACTAGATACTATTTTCAGTCTAAATTGACAATAATTAGTGCTGGTACAGTTACTGCCATCAGCGATATTATGATGGTCTGTAATGAACTTCGTCTGTTGTTTGTAGAGAGGCAGACCGAAATGCAGCGTGTAGGTTACTCATGACTTTTAATGAAGCTAATACGTACATGAAATAACGGAAGAAGAAAACAACAAACGAATGAAACTAATACAGCCTATCTGGTGACTAACACTAAGACAGGTACAATCACCCACGAAATACAACGCGCACTCAGGCTACCTAAATATGGTTCCCAATCCGAGACAACTAGAAACAGCTGACTCCAATTAGGAATCGCCTCAGGCAGCCAAGCCTAACTAGACACACCCCTAATAAACACACTCCCAATTAATACAAACCCTAATACGAAATACAACATATAAACCCATGTCACACCCTGGCCTACCCAAACATATAACAAAAACACAAGATACAATGACCAAGGCGTGACATGGTCAAAATTAGAGAATCACTCTGGGCCCCAGGAAAACAATTCCTTCCACTTTGGTACCTGTGGTGCCATCTCTGAAATCACCACACTATATTACAAATACATATTCTGTTTGTATGATCTACGTTTGACATGTTTTGGTGGTAAGGATGTGTTTCCATCGTTTTTACGTGGCTCAGTGCAGCCGGAGGCTACTGCAACAATTTCAAAATCCAATAGGCTGTTAATGCAGTTGTCGGGTAAAAATATTAGGAACATTTACATTTTAGTCGTGTGTTTCTATAAATCAGCCTCCTGAGTCCCGTAATGCAGACTACCATAACTCTCTCTCTCTCTCTCTGTCTCTCTCAGTCTCTCTCTGTCTCTCTCTGTCTCTCTCTGTCTGTCTCTCTCTCTCACTGCAGTCAGTCACTTATCCTCTCTCCCACTGCTACTTACATGACAGAAGCACAGTCACAGTAGCCAGCTTACACACATAATGTATCAGAGTCAGTGGCCAGCTTACACACCTAATGTATCAGTGGCCAGCTTACACACCTAATGTATCAGAGTCAGTGGCCAGCTTACACACATAATGTATCAGAGTCAGTGGCCAGCTTACACACCTAATGTATCAGTGGCCAGCTTACACACCTAATGTATCAGAGTCAGTGGCCAGCTTACACACCTAATGTATCAGAGTCAGTGGCCAGCTTACACACCTAATGTATGAGAGTCAGTAGCCAGCTTACACACCTAATGTATCAGAGTCAGTAGCCAGCTTACACACATAATGTATCAGAGTCAGTAGCCAGCTTACACACCTAATGTATCAGTGGCCAGCTTACACACCTAATGTATCAGAGTCAGTAGCCAGCTTACACACCTAATGTATCAGAGTCAGTAGCCAGCTTACACACCTAATGTATCAGAGTCAGTAGCCAGCTTACACACCTAATGTATCAGAGTCAGTAGCCAGCTTACACACCTAATGTATCAGAGTCAGTGGCCAGCTTACACACCTAATGTATCAGAGTCAGTAGCCAGCTTACACACCTAATGTATCAGAGTCAGTGGCCAGCTTACACACCTAATGTATCAGAGTCAGTAGCCAGCTTACACACCTAATGTATCAGAGTCAGTAGCCAGCTTACACACCTAATGTATCAGAGTCAGTGGCCAGCTTACACACCTAATGTATCAGTGGCCAGCTTACACACATAATGTATCAGAGTCAGTAGCCAGCTTACACACCTAATGTATCAGTGGCCAGCTTACACACCTAATGTATCAGAGTCAGTAGCCAGCTTACACACCTAATGTATCAGAGTCAGTGGCCAGCTTACACACCTAATGTATCAGTGGCCAGCTTACACACCTAATGTATCAGAGTCAGTAGCCAGCTTACACACCTAATGTATCAGAGTCAGTAGCCAGCTTACACACCTAATGTATCAGAGTCAGTAGCCAGCTTACACACCTAATGTATCAGAGTCAGTAGCCAGTTTACACACCTAATGTATCAGAGTCAATAGCCAGCTTACACACCTAATGTATCAGAGTCAGTGGCCAGCTTACACACCTAATGTATCAGTGGCCAGTTTACACACCTAATGTATCAGAGTCAGTAGCCAGTTTACACACATAATGTATCAGAGTCAGTAGCCAGCTTACACACCTAATGTATCAGAGGCCAGTTTACACACCTAATGTATGAGAGTCAGTAGCCAGCTTACACACATAATGTATCAGAGTCAGTGGCCAGCTTACACACCTAATGTATCAGTGGCCAGCTTACACACATAATGTATCAGAGTCAGTAGCCAGCTTACACACCTAATGTATCAGTGGCCAGCTTACACACATAATGTATCAGTGGCCAGCTTACACACATAATGTATCAGAGTCAGTGGCCAGCTTACACACCTAATGTATCAGAGTCAGTAGCCAGCTTACACACCTAATGTATCAGAGTCAGTGGCCAGCTTACACACCTAATGTATCAGAGTCAGTAGCCAGCTTACACACCTAATGTATCAGAGTCAGTGGCCAGCTTACACACCTAATGTATCAGTAGCCAGCTTACACACCTAATGTATCAGAGTCAGTGGCCAGCTTACACACCTAATGTATCAGAGTCAGTGGCCAGCTTACACACCTAATGTATCAGAGTCAGTAGCCAGCTTACACACCTAATGTATCAGAGTCAGTAGCCAGCTTACACACCTAATGTATCAGAGTCAGTGGCCAGCTTACACACCTAATGTATCAGAGTCAGTGGCCAGCTTACACACCTAATGTATCAGTGGCCAGCTTACACACCTAATGTATCAGTGGCCAGTTTACACACCTAATGTATCAGAGTCAGTAGCCAGCTTACACACCTAATGTATCAGAGTCAGTAGCCAGCTTACACACCTAATGTATCAGAGTCAGTGGCCAGCTTACACACCTAATGTATCAGAGTCAGTGGCCAGCTTACACACCTAATGTATCAGAGTCAGTGGCCAGCTTACACACCTAATGTATCAGAGTCAGTAGCCAGCTTACACACCTAATGTATCAGAGTCAGTGGCCAGCTTACACACCTAATGTATCAGTGGCCAGTTTACACACCTAATGTATCAGAGTCAGTGGCCAGCTTACACACCAAATGTATCAGAGTCAGTAGCCAGCTTACACACCTAATGTATCAGAGTCAGTGGCCAGCTTACACACCTAATGTATCAGAGTCAGTGGCCAGCTTACACACCTAATGTATCAGAGTCAGTGGCCAGCTTACACACCTAATGTATCAGAGTCAGTGGCCAGCTTACACACCTAATGTATCAGAGTCAGTGGCCAGCTTACACACCAAATGTATCAGAGTCAGTAGCCAGCTTACACACCTAATGTATCAGAGTCAGTAGCCAGCTTACACACCTAATGTATCAGAGTCAGTGGCCAGCTTACACACCTAATGTATCAGTGGCCAGCTTACACACCTAATGTATCAGAGTCAGTAGCCAGCTTACACACCTAATGTATCAGAGTCAGTGGCCAGCTTACACACCTAATGTATCAGTGGCCAGCTTACACACCTAATGTATCAGAGTCAGTAGCCAGCTTACACACCTAATGTATCAGAGTCAGTAGCCAGCTTACACACCTAATGTATCAGAGTCAGTAGCCAGCTTACACACCTAATGTATCAGAGTCAGTAGCCAGCTTACACACCTAATGTATCAGAGTCAGTAGCCAGCTTACACACCTAATGTATCAGAGTCAATAGCCAGCTTACACACCTAATGTATCAGAGTCAGTGGCCAGCTTACACACCTAATGTATCAGTGGCCAGTTTACACACCTAATGTATCAGAGTCAGTAGCCAGTTTACACACATAATGTATCAGAGTCAGTAGCCAGCTTACACACCTAATGTATCAGAGGCCAGTTTACACACCTAATGTATCAGAGTCAATAGCCAGCTTACACACCTAATGTATCAGAGTCAGTGGCCAGCTTACACACCTAATGTATCAGTGGCCAGTTTACACACCTAATGTATCAGAGTCAGTAGCCAGTTTACACACATAATGTATCAGAGTCAGTAGCCAGCTTACACACCTAATGTATCAGAGGCCAGTTTACACACCTAATGTATCAGAGTCAGTAGCCAGTTTACACACCTAATGTATGAGAGTCAGTAGCCAGCTTACACACATAATGTATCAGAGTCAGTGGCCAGCTTACACACCTAATGTATCAGAGTCAGTAGCCAGCTTACACACCTAATGTATCAGTGGCCAGCTTACACACATAATGTATCAGTCAGTGGCCAGCTTACACACATAATGTATCAGAGTCAGTAGCCAGTTTACACACCTAATGTATGAGAGTCAGTAGCCAGCTTACACACCTAATGTATCAGAGTCAGTAGCCAGCTTACACACCAAATGTATGAGAGTCAGTAGCCAGCTTACACACCTAATGTATCAGAGTCAGTAGCCAGCTTACACACCAAATGTATCAGTAGCCAGTTTACACACCTAATGTATGAGAGTCAGTAGCCAGCTTACACACCTAATGTATCAGAGTCAGTAGCCAGCTTACACACCTAATGTATCAGGGTCAGTAGCCAGCTTACACACCTAATGTATCAGTAGCCAGTTTACACACCTAATGTATCAGTAGCCAGTTTACACACCTAATGTATGAGAGTCAGTAGCCAGCTTACACACCTAATGTATCAGAGTCAGTAGCCAGCTTACACACCTAATGTATCAGAGTCAGTAGCCAGCTTACACACCTAATGTATCAGTAGCCAGTTTACACACCTAATGTATCAGTAGCCAGTTTACACACCAAATGTATCAGTAGCCAGTTTACACACCTAATGTATCAGTAGCCAGTTTACACACCTAATGTATCAGAGTCAGTAGCCAGTTTACACACCTAATGTGTCAGTGGCAGTGGCCAGCTTACACACCTAATGTATCAGAGTCAGTGGCCAGCTTACACACCTAATGTATCAGAGTCAGTGGCCAGCTTACACACCTAATGTATCAGAGTCAGTGGCCAGCTTACACACCTAATGTATCAGAGTCAGTAGCCAGCTTACACACCTAATGTATCAGTGGCCAGCTTACACACCTAATGTATCAGAGTCAGTGGCCAGCTTACACACCTAATGTATCAGTGGCCAGCTTACACACATAATGTATCAGTGGCCAGCTTACACACCTAATGTATCAGTGGCCAGCTTACACACCTAATGTATCAGAGTCAGTGGCCAGCTTACACACCTAATGTATCAGTGGCCAGCTTACACACCTAATGTATCAGTGGCCAGCATACACACCTAATGTATCAGTGGCCAGCTTACACACCTAATGTATCAGAGTCAGTAGCCAGCTTACACACCTAATGTATCAGAGTCAGTGGCCAGCTTACACACCTAATGTATCAGTGGCCAGTTTACACACCTAATGTATCAGAGTCAGTAGCCAGCTTACACACCTAATGTATCAGAGTCAGTAGCCAGCTTACACACCTAATGTATCAGAGTCAGTAGCCAGCTTACACACCAAATGTATCAGTAGCCAGTTTACACACCTAATGTATCAGAGTCAGTGGCCAGTTTACACACCTAATGTATGAGAGTCAGTAGCCAGCTTACACACCTAATGTATCAGTGGCCAGTTTACACACCTAATGTATCAGTGGCCAGCTTACACACCTAATGTATCAGAGTCAGTAGCCAGTTTACACACCTAATGTATCAGTGGCCAGCTTACACACCTAATGTATCAGAGTCAGTGGCCAGCTTACACACCTAATGTATCAGAGTCAGTAGCCAGCTTACACACCTAATGTATCAGAGTCACTGGCCAGCTTACACACCTAATGTATCAGTGGCCAGTTTACACCTAACGTAGTTAGAAAAGGGGCCAGTCAGTGTGTGAATGCCTGGCTGGATGACTTATTTACCAACAGTCTTTACTTATTTAGCCTCTGGCTGTTAATAATGGAGGAGACTGTAGTAGTTTTCATCTGCAGAGGATACAGGCTGCTAATGGGGACATCAAAAGGGAGTTTCACTCCTTGGTGTTTGTGTGCGTGTGCATGTGCATGGGTGTGTGTGTGTGAGTGTGTGTGCATGGTTGTGTGCATGGGTGTGTGAGTGTGTGTGCATGCGTGCGAGTTTGTGCGTGTGTGTGTGTGTGTTTATATGTGTGTGACTCGGGCAGTGCAGCAACCCAAACAGAAATTTGACAGGGACATTGTTTTTCAGGGGTTTTCAAACCGGTGACCCCGGGACCTCCATCATACGTTAGCAAAATAATTATAATTATATCTTGTCTTGTAATCGGGTGAAAGATAATGGTAAGTAGAAGAAATCAACGTTTTAAGATGAACAGATTAGGTAGACAGTTTCATTATGTTGACCTCCCCACAGTATGTTGACCTCCCCACAGTTCATTGTCAGAGGAAGTGTAAACTCTAACATATTCTATGAGCTAGAAATGTATCTTAGCAATGTAGAGAAAATCTTTCTGCAACTCTACACAGTTTGGCATGGAGCTGTGAGACAATTTAGCAGTTTTAAAGCTAATCTCCTGTAATTTGTCTATGGTTTGGCTATGACTAATGCTGTGTCACTCTGTGTCACGCCCGTAGAGAGCGTTTTATGTCTCTATTTTGGTTTGGTCAGGGTGTGATTTGGGTGGGCAGTCTATGTTCTATGATTTTCTATTTCTATGTGTTTGGCCGGGTGTGGTTCTCAATCAGAGGCAGCTGTCTATCGTTGTCTCTGATTGAGAACCATACTTAGGTACCCTTTTCCCCTACCTGTTTTGTGGGAAGTTAACTTTGTCTTTGTTCAGGGCACATAGCCCAAAGCTTCTCGGTTTGGTTTTTGTTCTTCGTTTTGTGGGCGTCATTTTTGAATAAAGAGAAAATGTACGCTTACCTTTTATTTTATTTATTTATTTCACCTTTATTTAACCAGGTAGGCAAGTTGAGAACAAGTTCTCATTTACAATTGCGACCTGGCCAAGATAAAGCAAAGCAGTTCGACAGATACAACGACACAGAGTTACACATGGAGTAAAACAAACATACAGTCAATAATACAGTATAAACAAGTCTATATACAATGTGAGCAAATGAGGTGAGAAGGGAGGTAAAGGTAAAAAAGGCCATGGTGGCAAAGTAAATACAATATAGCAAGTAAAACACTGGAATGGTAGTTTTGCAATGGAAGAATGTGCAAAGTAGAAATAAAAATAATGGGATGCAAAGGAGCAAAATAAATAAATAAATTAAATACAGTTGGGAAAGAGGTAGTTGTTTGGGCTAAATTATAGGTGGGCTATGTACAGGTGCAGTAATCTGTAAGATGCTCTGACAGTTGGTGCTTAAAGCTAGTGAGGGAGAGAAGTGTTTCCAGTTTCAGAGATTTTTGCAGTTCGTTCCAGTCACTGGCAGCAGAGAACTGGAAGGAGAGGCGGCCAAATAAAGAATTGGTTTTGGGGGTGACCAGAGAGATATACCTGCTGGAGCGTGTGCTACAGGTGGGAGATGCTATGGTGACCAGCGAGCTGAGATGAGGGGGGGACTTTACCTAGCAGGGTCTTGTAGATGACATGGAGCCAGTGGGTTTGGTGACGAGTATGAAGCGAGGGGCCAGCCAACGAGAGCGTACAGGTCGCAATGGTGGGTAGTATATGGGGCTTTGGTGACAAAACGGATTGCACTGTGATAGACTGCATCCAATTTGTTGAGTAGGGTATTGGAGGCTATTTTGTAAATGACATCGCCAAAGTCGAGGATTGGTAGGATGGTCAGTTTTACAAGGGTATGTTTGGCAGCATGAGTGAAGGATGCTTTGTTGCGAAATAGGAAGCCAATTCTAGATTTAACTTTGGATTGGAGATGTTTGATATGGGTCTGGAAGGAGAGTTTACAGTCTAACCAGACACCTAAGTATTTGTAGTTGTCCACGTATTCTAAGTCAGAGCCGTCCAGAGTAGTGATGTTGGACAGGCGGGTAGGTGCAGGTAGCGATCGGTTGAAGAGCATGGATTTAGTTTTACTTGTATTTAAGAGCAATTGGAGGCCACGGAAGGAGAGTTGTATGGCATTGAAGCTTGCCTGGAGGGTTGTTAACACAGTGTCCAAAGAAGGGCCGGAAGTATACAGAATGGTGTCGTCTGCGTAGAGGTGGATCAGGGAGTCACCAGCAGCAAGAGCGACCTCATTGATGTATACAGAGAAGAGAGTCGGTCCAAGAATTGAACCCTGTGGCACCCCCATAGAGACTGCCAGAGGTCCGGACAGCAGACCCTCCGATTTGACACACTGAACTCTATCCGAGAAGTAGTTGGTGAACCAGGCGAGGCAATCATTTGAGAAACCTAGGCTGTCGAGTCTGCCGATGAGGATGTGGTGGTTGACAGAATCGAAAGCCTTGGCCAGATCAATGAATACGGCTGCACAGTAATGTTTCTTATCGATGGCGGTTAAGATATCGTTTAGGACCTTGAGCGTGGCTGAGGTGCCCCCATGACCAGCTCTGAAACCAGATTGCATAGCAGAGAAGGTATGGTGAGATTCGAAATGGTCGGTAATCTGTTTGTTGACTTGGCTTTCGAAGACCTTAGAAAGGCATGGTAGAATAGATATAGGTCTGTAGCAGTTTGGGTCAAGAGTGTCCCCCCCCTTTGAAGAGGGGGATGACCGCAGCTGCTTTCCAATCTTTGGGAATCTCAGACGACACGAAAGAGAGGTTGAACAGGCTAGTAATAGGGGTGGCAACAATTTCGGCAGATAATTTTAGAAAGAAAGGGTCCAGATTGTCTAGCCCGGCTGATTTGTAGGGGTTCAGATTTTTCAGCTCTTTCAGAACATCAGCTGAATGGATTTGGGAGAAGGAGAAATGGGGAAGGCTTGGGCGAGTTGCTGTTGGGGGTGCAGTGCTGTTGACCGGGGTAGGAGTAGCCAGGTGGAAAGCATGGCCAGCCGTAGAAAAATGCTTATTGAAATTCTCAATTATGGTGGATTTATCAGTGGTGACAGTGTTTCCTATCTTCAGTGCAGTGGGCAGCTGGGAGGAGGTGTTCTTATTCTCCATGGACTTTACAGTGTCCCAGAACTTTTTTGAGTTAGTGTTGCAGGAAGCAAATTTCTGTTTGAAAAAGCTAGCCTTGGCTTTTCTAACTGCCTGTGTATAACGGTTTCTAGCTTCCCTGAATAGCTGCATATCACGGGGGCTGTTCGATGCTAACGCAGAACGCCATAGGATGTTTTTGTTTTAAGGGCAGTCAGGTCTGGGGAGAACCAAGGGCTGTTCCTGGTTCTAAATTTCTTGAATGTGGCATGTTTATTTAAGATGGTTAGGAAGGCATTTAAAAAAAATATCCAGGCATCCTCTACTGACGGGATGA